>NC_134878.1:57828985-57881485 GCF_041734735.1 Babylonia areolata | reverse complement strand
ACGTACATGCCTACCTGCATACATACATAAACTCAACACTACATACATATGTATACATACGCACATGTAAACAGCACACGTGTGACGTACATGCCTACCTGCATACATACATAAACTCAACACTACATACATATGTATACATACGCACATGTAAACAGCACACGTGTGACGTACATGCCTACCTGCATACATACATAATCTCAACACTACATACATATGTATACATACGCACATGTAAACAGCACACGTGTGACGTACATGCCTACCTGCATACATACATAATCTCAACACTACATACATATGTATACATACGCACATGTAAACAGCACACGTGTGACGTACATGCCTACCTGCATACATACATAAACTCAACACTACATACATATGTATACATACGCACATGTAAACAGCACACGTGTGACGTACATGCCTACCTGCATACATACATAAACTCAACACTACATACATATGTATACATACGCACATGTAAACAGCACACGTGTGACGTACATGCCTACCTGCATACATACATAATCTCAACACTACATACATATGTATACATACGCACATGTAAACAGCACACGTGTGACGTACATGCCTACCTGCATACATACATAAACTCAACACTACATACATATGTATACATACGCACATGTAAACAGCACACGTGTGACGTACATGCCTACCTGCATACATACATAAACTCAACACTACATACATATGTATACATACGCACATGTAAACAGCACACGTGTGACGTACATGCCTACCTGCATACATACATAAACTCAACACTACATACATATGTATACATACGCACATGTAAACAGCACACGTGTGACGTACATGCCTACCTGCATACATACATAAACTCAACACATGTGTATGACCCTGCAGGTGGACCCAGCGAAGCGTCCACAGGCAGTGGAGATCATCGAGTGGCTGGAGAAGATCTTCAAGAACCTGCAGAACGACATCTACACACGCCAGGAGAAGGAGAAGAAAACAGGTACACACACACTGCATACACTACACTGCTGTGTGCTGTTTTGATGCTGTGGGTGGGGTGGGGGTGGGGGGATGGCTGAGTGAAGGTGAATGTGTCCTGTTTCAGTTTCAGTATCAAGGACATGAAAGTGTGCAGACTAATCCATAGATGTTACACAAACGGGTACAATGTGTTGTTTTGGTGCTATGGAGGGGGAATGGCCGAGTGAAGATAAATGTGTCAAGGACGTGACAGCATGCAGACCAGTCCAATAGATGTCACACCACATCTGCTTAAGATTTTTTTTTTTTTTAAAGATGGAAGCGGATGCCTCACCTAGGTACACATGCACCTAATGTGCTGGTCAGGCCAGTGTATCTTAGAATGCACGAAGAAAGTTGCATGTTCTTTCTCTTAATTTCAATATCTTTTTCACTTTAAGTGATATTAGATGTAAAGGTTACATGTCTGTGTTTGCATGTGCATGACTACATGACACAGGAAATGAATGATGAGCATGCACCCAAAAAGGCAGCTGTCAGTCGACTCTACCCAGGCAGGCAACCTGTTGTGCAAAATGACTCTAGTATTTGTAAAGCGCTTAGAGCTTGGTCTCTGTCTGAGGATAGGTGCTGTATAAGTAGCTTATACCATACCACATCATGTTGGATAGGCAACCAGTAGAGGGTGTATGAATAAGATAAAATAATGAAAAAGGAGAAGAAGAAGAAAAAAAAAAAGATGCGAAAGATCAGAGGGTGTGTCCTGTAACGGAAATCACAGTGTAGTTTGAAGATCCGGTCATTCAGGATCGTTGAGGGAGAGACAGAGACAGAGACAGAGAGAGGGCAGATAGATACGAGAAAGACCTCATATGTAAACTGACAGAGAGAGGGTATATAGATACTTCACATGTAAACTGACAGAGAGAGGGTAGATAGATACCTCACATGTAAACTGACAGAGAGAGGGTAGATAGATACCTCACATGTAAACTGACAGAGAGAGGGTAGATAGATACCAGGAAGACCTCACATGTAAACTGACAGAGAGAGGGTAGATAGATACCTCACATGTAAACTGACAGAGAGAGGGTAGATAGATACCTCACATGTAAACTGACAGAGAGGGTAGATAGATACCAGGAAGACCCCACATGTAAACTGACAGAGAGAGGGTAGATAGATACCTCACATGTAAACTGACAGAGAGAGGGTAGATAGATACCTCACATGTAAACTGACAGAGAGAGGGTAGATAGATACCAGGAAGACCTCACATGTAAACTGACAGAGAGAGGGTAGATAGATACCAGGAAGACCTCACATGTAAACTGACAGAGAGAGGGTAGATAGATACCAGGAAGACCTCACATGTAAACTGACAGAGAGAGGGTAGATAGATACCTCACATGTAAACTGACAGAGAGGGTAGATAAATACCAGGAAGACCTCACATGTAAACTGACAGAGAGAGGGTAGATAGATACCTCACATGTAAACTGACAGAGAGAGGGTAGATAGATACCAGGAAGACCTCATATGTAAACTGACAGAGAGGGTAGATAGATACCTCACATGTAAACTGACAGAGAGAGGGTAGATAGATACCTCACATGTAAACTGACAGAGAGAGGGTAGATAGATACCTCACATGTAAACTGACAGAGAGAGGGTAGATAGATGTGAGGAAGACCTCACATATAAACTGATTTTTCTCCATTCTGCTGTGCAGAGAGGAATGGCCACAAACGCTCACGGTCAGAAGACAACATCCTCCAGGCCAACGACAGCGAGACGGACACCAGCAGTGAGGATATTGTGATCACACCGCTCCTCATTGGGCAGGTCAGTTCACCTCACCTCACAGGTGTAATTTTATGTGTCCAGGTAATGAATACAGGTGTAACGTGAGGTGTGTTTGCAGATACTAATATCTGCAGGTAATAATGTGATTTGTGTCCTGGTAATGAATACAGGTGTAACGTGAGGTGTGTTTGCAGATACTAATACCTACAGGTATTAATGTGATTTGTGTCCAGGTAATGAATACAGGTGTAACGTGAGGTGTGTTTGCAGATACTGATATCTGCAGGTAATAATGTGATTTGTGTCCAGGTAATGAATACAGGTGTAACGTGAGGTGTGTTTGCAGATACTAATATCTACAGGTAATAATGTGATGTGTCCAGGTGATGAATACAGGTGTAACGTGAGGTGTGTTTGCAGATACTAATATCTAAAGGTAATAATGTGATTTGTGTCCAGGTAATGAATACAGGTGTAACGTGAGGTGTGTTTGCAGATACTAATATCTACAGGTAATAATGTGATTTGTGTCCAGGTAATGAATACAGGTGTGACGTGAGGTGTGTTTGCAGATACTAATATCTACAGGTAATAATGTGATTTGTGTCCAGGTAATGAATACAGGTGTAACGTGATGTGTGTCTGCAGATACTAATATCTACAGGTAATTATGTTTTGTGTCCAGGCGATGAATACAGGTGTAATGTGATGTGTGTTTACAGATAATATCTACAGGTAATAATGTGATGTGTCCAGGTAATGAATACAGGTGTAATGTGAGATGTGTTTGCAGATACTAATATCTACAGGTAATAATGTGATGTGTGTCCAGGTGATGAATACAAGTGTAATGTGATGTGTGTTTACAGATAATATCTACAGGTAATAATATGTTGTGTCCAGGTGATGAATACTGGTGTAATGTGATGTGTTTTTACAGATAATATTTACAGGTGTAATGTGATTTTTCCATGTGATGAATATAGGTGTAATGTGATGTGTGTCCAGTTGATGAATACATGTGTGATGTAGTGTGTTCACAGACGCTATAGGTTAGTCTTATTTGAAGGACTTTGACTCAAACTAGGAGGCAAGATTGCACTGGCTCTTGGTGCTGCAGCCTTGGGGGCTAGTTGGCCTTTGGGAACCATCCCATCACCGACTCTCCTAAAACCCTCTTGGCCGAGAGAGAGGGGACGTAACTTGGGCAAGGCACTCTCCACTGTGATCAAATTGTAGCCCAGTTAGTTGGGACAGCAGTTGCCTCCTCTGCTGTTGTGATGTGCATTGTCAGACACAACTGACTGTCGTACACACAGGTATAATGTGCTGGACAGGACACGTTGTCCGCATGACAGACAGCAGGATCCCGAAGATGCTTTTGTATGGCCAGCTGAAGGAAGGCCACCGCGAACTTGGAAGACCCTGCAAGCACTTCAAGGACACCTTGAAGAGAAACCTCAAAGCCTGTGACATAGACATCGCTTCCTGGGAGGATGCTGTGCTCTAGTGGCATAAAGACGTTTGAAAACAAGAGAACGCTGTCCATTAAGGAGAAGCGTGAGCGAAGGAAAAAGGGCTCAACTTCTGGAGACGTTTTCCCATGCAACACCTGTGGGAAGTGCTGCGCATCCATATTCGGCCTCTTCTCCCATATGAGGACACGCACCGACAGATAAGTCTGCCTGCCCTCTCATCTGTCGGACTGACGGGAGACTCCATCATCATTCAGACACAACTGACTATCATACACACAGGTATAATGTCCTGTGTCCAGGTGATGAGTCGTGACGACCCGTCCTACGCCCCCTCCAGCAACAACCCCTTCGCGGCCATCCAGCGATTCCAGCATGGCCGCAAGCTGCTGGGCACCTCCATCGACTTTGCCACAGAGCTACCTTCTCCTGCCAACCTCTTCACACCACCCTCCACACCGGGACAGAGAGGCAGAGATGGTGTGTGTGTGTGTGTGTGTGTGTGTGTGTGTGTGTGTTTTGTGTGTGTGTGTGTGTGTGTGTGTGTGTGTGTGTGTTTTGTGTGTGTTTTGTGAGTGTGTGTGTGTGTGTTTTGTGTGTGTGTGTGTGTGTGTGTTTTGTGTATTTGTGTGTGTTGTGTATGTGTGTGTGTGTGTGTGTTTTCTCTGTGTGTGTGTGTGTTGTGTGTGTGTGTGTTTTGTATGTATGTGTTTGTGTGTGCGCGTGTGTGTGTTTAGGCTGTCATCATACTGTCTGTCTGTCTGTTTTGTGTTGTGTTAATGTTATGCACAGGGATAGAAGATGGTGGTGGTGGTGGTGGTAACATGCTATTATTGTCTGCTTGATGACAGAGGTGGTTATCATTTGTGTGTGTGTGTGTGTGTGTGTGTGTGTGTGTGTGTGTGTGTGTGTGTATGTGTGTGCCTGTATCACCGTGATATGTGTCCATGTCTGTCTGTGCGGGCATGTTATAAACCTGTACAGGTCTTTTCTGTATAGTTCAGTATTGGTCACTGTGTTGTGCATCACTTGTTTGTGATTTGTTTCTTTGCTTGGTTGTTGGTTGTTTCAGCCTTGAAGGTTGGATGTAGAAAATTTAAAGAAAATTTAAGCATTTGATGTCATGCACCGTACCGTGTCAAACTGATGCAAATTAGATCCAAACTCCCAGTGTTGGGCTCAGTGCTCAAGCCTGGTGTCTGGCTTTGTTTCTATCTACCTCTTATTTAACTGTGTGCCAGCTGAATCGGTAGCATAAGCAGCATTGATGTGAAGTTGTGTACCATGTGAATGGAGAGAGTTACCACTGAAAAACTATTTGTTAATCATTTGTTCACCTGGTCTCATTGTTTATTCAAGCCCAATTACCATCAAGGCAACCACGTTTTTGTTCTGTATTATCTGTATATTCTGTGTAGCTTATTCGGGATTAAAAAGGCTATGCCACTTGAATAAAAAGCTAAATTGCGTTTGCACATTTCTTCTGTCATTGCCGCTGTGTACACATGTCAAGTGATAGGTATAAGGACAAGCCTGGTGCTTCCCTTTTTAAGGAAGAGTCTAGGTTTGTTCCAGTGTACCGTTCATTTACCTGTGTGCTAGCTGACTTGGTTAGCATAAGCAGCATTGACTTGAGACGTCGTGTTCCTCGTGAACGGAGAAAGTTTACTCCAAAACTATTTGTTAATCATTTATTTGCCTGGCCTCATTGTTTATTCATTTCAAGTCAAAATACCATTGAGGCAACCATGTTCCTACATACTTTTATTTACCTGTGTGCAAGCTGAATTGGTTTGCATGAGCGGCATTGATTTGAGAGGTTGTGTGCCTTGTGAACGGAGAGAGTTACCACTCCCAAAACTATTTGTTAAATCACTTGTTCGCCTGGCCTCTTTGTTCATTCGTTTCAAAACTTTTGTTTCTTCCTTCCCCCTACCCTACTCCCCAGACATGCTGGGAACAGAGAGGCGCTGCCAGTCGCTGCCCTCCTCGCCAGTCCTGTTGCGCCGGGCGGCGGAGAAGCTGCACCAGGAGTCCCTGCATGGGAGCGCGCGCTACTACCACCGGCAGCAGCAGCCCCAGACCCTCCACGCTGTGCGCGTGCGCTCCAAGAGCACCGTCTTCTCCGACGCCTTCGCCCAGCGGCTGCAGTGGGAGCTGCTGTCGGCACGGCAACAGCCCCCATCGTCGGCGTCGGCATCAGCGCTGCAGCCCCTCGGCGAGAACCTCACGTCCACGGAGATCCCTGAGTCGGAGACGGAGCACTGTGGTGGTGCGTGTGAAGAGGAGGGGGAGGGGGAGGAGAAGGGGGAAGAGGTGGTGAAGGCTCCCCTCATCAACCACCTCAAGACGGTGCCTCCCCCTGCCCCACCCCGCAAAGGTAATAGTGGTGGTGGTGGTGGTGGTGGCGGTGGTGGTGATAAGGGTGGAGAGGGAGGGGTGGTCCCCCCTGTCCCCACGGCAACGAGGCGCCGCGCGGCACGCAGACTGAAGTACCAGAGCCTGGATGGGGATGTGGTGGGGGTGCCGCCCATCGCGCCCCCTCCTCCTACTACCACCCGCCCCTCTGGTGCTGAGGAGGGTGTGGGAGGGAGGAGGCGGGTACGGACATCCCCCAGCCCCCTCAAGCATTGCCCACCACCACCATCCCTGCCCCGCACGGCTGACCGGAGCCCCACCCCCAAAACCACCACCACCACCACTGCCAGCCCCCGCCCCTCCTCCCTCAAACACGCCAAGCCATCATTGACAGGGGCAGGGGGATGGGAGTGGGGTTGGTTCAGCGCTGGCCTCCAGAGGGAGCCGCTCCCCGCACGTCGCGGCAGATGGCAAGACGGTCATAGGGGACACGAACCTCAACAACAACAATGTGAGGTCGGCGGTAGTCAGGGGTGAAGGTCATCAGCGCAACAAAGTGTCGTCAGCCGTTCACAGCTCCTGTAAATCGTGTCTTTTGTCTGCCGACACCCCATCGGCGAGGTCACCAGGGAGGTCGCCAGCAAGGTCAGGGGGCAAGTCACCAACAGCCTCTTCCTCCTCTGCTCGCAGGGTGTGGAGAAAGTGAGAGTGGACAGGACTGGTGTGTGTGTGTGGTGGTGTTGGTGATGAGGTGAAAACAGGTCTGGAGTTGATTGACAGCCATTGGTGTGTAAACCAGGAGAATTCCTCCCAAACAGCTGTGCTGGACTTGTATGTATTGAGCTTGTGTTGAAGGTGTATTGAATTGTTAAAGCTGTAAATTGTATACTTGATGAAAACCGTCATTCGCATAAAAAGCCAACCCCATGTATGCAAGGAAGCATGGAAGTTGCAGCCAGCAAACATAGAAAAAGGAGAAGAAGAAGAAGAAGAGAAGTATACATGACTCAACAACAACTGAGAAGAAAGCTGAAGGAAAGAAGAAAGAAAAGAACTGTTTTACGGTTTACAATGACACAGCGATGTCTGCCCTCCTTGGTGAAGACTTTACGAAACAGTTGAAACGTTGCAGCGAAATTATGAAGATGTTTGTTGACAATGTGATTATGATGATGATGTTGATGGTGATGTGGGTGAAACAAAGCGTTCTGTTTTCTGTGAACCCAGTGTGGAATGAATTAACCTTACAATGCGTTTCCCACAGCAGCTGTAACCAGAAGATGATGATGATAGCTTTAGGAGCAGAGTGATGTACTGCTTGCGCTGTTGTTCATTACCCCCCCCCCCCCCCCCCCTTTCTCCTGTACTGACACACTGGATGCATGAATGGTTAGTGGGGTGCTGAGCATACGTGGTGAGTGCATGCAATATTTGTGTGTTAAAAAAAAAAAAAACCATTTAGAGAGAGAGAGAGAGAGAAAGAAAATGGGGGGATGAGAATGGAGGTTTTGTTTCGCAGTACATTTACAGTATAGCTTTATTAATCCCTCAGAGGGAATGTTTTTTTCATCATTACGATCAGTGGAAGCCAGACCCGTAGAAAAAGCTATGGTCAGATTTGGGTGTGTTGTGGTCGTGGGGGAAAATGGAGGACAGTGAAACACACACAGTCACTGAGAAATTTGGTCGATGGCTGACAGCCAGTGGAGAGTATGCCCATTGCCAGCTAGATTAAGCTCCATATGAATATCAATTAAATATTATTATCATCGATATTATCATTATTGTTATCATCATTATTATTAAAAGCTGAGCATGGCTCACATCAGCTGACGCACAACACACATCCTCATAGTTCAGACTGAAGATATGTCATTCCCATCGCAGTTCCCACAAAAGAATCGTTCAGCATCCAGTAAATGAGACAAAAAAACAACAACAAAAAAACCAAAAGAACAAAAAACTAAAAGAAAACACAAAGAAAGTTTATGCCAGGGAAAAGGTGGGTTTTTTTTGGGTTTTTTTTAACTCTCCTGATATTGTATTCTGAGCGTTCAATATTTTAGAATACTCACTATTGTTATTTTGCTTAATGAAGACAGCAAAAGAGAGAGAGAGAGGAAGGGGAATATGACCACTGTAACATTTTATCCTGTTGGCAAACATTTACCTTGAATCGTTCAATGCCCAGTGAATAAAATGATGAAGAAAAACTATGCAGAGATACTAGAGAAACTGTTTTTTTAATTCTACTGATGTTTTATTGTATTCTGTGCTGTTGATGTTTTAGAACACTCACAATTATAATTTTACTTAATGGAGACGGCAAAAGAAAGAGTGAGAAGGAAGAAAACAACAGCAAAAAAGAGAGAGAGAGAGAAGGACAAAATGACAACAAAAAAGAGAGAAAAGGGGGATGTGTGTAGTTTGATGTTTTTATCCTGTCTGAGCATGTCTAACTTGAATCGTTCAACGCCCAGTGAATAAAAACAGAAAAACAAAATTGTGCAAAGATATCAGCAAACACTTCTGTAATTTTCCTGATATTTTGTTTGTATTTTGAGCAGTCAATATTAGAATATTCACAGTTGTAAGATATGTATATATATATATATATTTTTTTTTTTTTAAATGACAGCAGTGGGAAACATATAAGGTGTTCTCCTAATCATATGTCAAACGTTTCAGCTTTTTTTTTCTTTTGTTTTCTGTTTAGTCAAGTAAATTTACAGGCTCAGGCACACTTTAGAAATGTGAAAATGGAAGCTGTTTTAGTCATGATGTCTGAGAAAGGGAAAGGAATGATTACTGAGGAAACTACTTGAACAAGAAACGGCCATTGATAAATAATAAACACTTCACACCAGAACTAAGTTGGGTTTTTTTAATACTTTTTTTTAACCCTCAAGTACAAAGGTACATTTTTTGTAGGAAAAGTGTTTTAGTGACAAGGGGCTCATGCCATGACCTTGACCTATCTCATGACTTCCCTCCCCTCCCCTTGCCCCCCACCCCACCACCCAACCCCTCCCTTGTAGGGATTTATCAGTTTTGCTCTGGAACAGTTGGCAGCTATGTTGAAGTTGGCCTGTTGCATATGTTATGCAGAGGCTGGCAGATTGTTATTGAACTTATCACCAGTTGTAGAGTTGGACAACTTGTGAAGAGAAGATGAGGTGACAGGAGGGGACAGGACAGGGGGACAGGTGGGATAGGAATGATGGAGTCAGGACAGGACAGGTGGGATAGGAGTGATGGAGACGGGACAGGACAGGGGGACAGGTGGGATAGGACAGGTGGGATAGGAATGATGGAGTCAGGACAGGACAGGTGGGATAGGAATGATGGAGTCAGGACAGGACAGGTGGGATAGGAATGATGGAGACGGGACAGGACAGGGGGACAGGTGGGACAGGATGGGGGGTGCGGGGGGGGGGGGGGTTATGAGTGGCAGAGACAGGACAGGTGGGACAGGACGGGGGAGGGGGGGGGGATAGGAGTGATCCAGACAGGACAGGACAGGTGGGACGAGACAGGGGGGATAGGAGTGACAGAGACAGGACAGGACAGGGGGGGATAGGAGTGATCCAGACAGTACAGGACAGGTGGGACGGGACAGGGGGGGATAGGAGTGATCAAGACAGGACAGGACAGGTGGGGATAGGAGTGATCAAGACAGGACAGGACAGGTGGGACGAGACAGGGGGGATAGGAGTGACAGAGGCAGGACAGGACAGGGGGGGATAGGAGTGATCCAGACAGTACAGGACAGGTGGGACGGGACAGGGGGGGGATAGGAGTGATCAAGACAGGACAGGACAGGTGGGGATAGGAGTGATCAAGACAGTACAGGACAGGTGGGACGGGACAGGGGGGGGATAGGAGTGATCAAGACAGGACAGGACAGGTGGGGATAGGAGTGATCAAGACAGGACAGGACAGGTGGGACGGGACAGGGGGGGATAGGAGTGATGGAGACAGGATAGGGGGACAGGTGGGACAGGACGGGGGAGGGGGGTAGGAGTGATCGAGACAGGACAGGACAGGTGGGACGGGACAGGGGGGGATAGGAGTGATCGAGACAGGACAGGACAGGGGGGGATAGGAGTGATCGAGACAGGACAGGTGGGACGGGACAATTGGGGATAGGAGTGATCAAGACAGGACAGGACAGGTGGGACGGGACAGGGGGGGATAGGAGTGATCAAGACAGGACAGGACAGGTGGGACGGGACAGGGGGGGATAGGAGTGATCAAGACAGGACAGGACAGGTGGGACGGGACAGGGGGGGATAGGAGTGATCAAGACAGGACAGGACAGGTGGGACGGGACAGGGGGGGATAGGAGTGATCAAGACAGGACAGGACAGGTGGGACGGGACAGGGGGGGATAGGAGTGATCAAGACAGGACAGGACAGGTGGGACGGGACAGGGGGGGATAGGAGTGATCAAGACAGGACAGGACAGGTGGGACGGGACAGGGGGGGATAGGAGTGATCAGGACAGGACAGGACAGGTGGGACGGGACAGGGGGGGATAGGAGTGATCAAGACAGGACAGGACAGGTGGGACGGGATGGAGGGGGGGGGAGTGACAGAGACAGGAAAGGGGCTGGGACGGGGGGGCTGGGGGGGGGGTAGGAGAGACAGGACAGGGGTGAGGTGGGACAGGACGGGGGAGGGTAGGAGCGACCGAGACAGGACAGGACAGGTGGGGATAGGAGTGATCGAGACAGGACAGGACAGGTGGGGATAGGAGTGATCGAGACAGGACAGGACAGGTGGGACGGGACTGTGGGGGATAGGAGTGACAGGACAGGACATGGGGACAGGTGGGATGGGACAGGAGAGGAGAGAGGGACAGGGTGGATGTTGGCTGAATGAAAACGTTGATGAAAACAGGAGGAGCGTTTTACTCAACAGTTCAGCATACCACTTTGGGTGTGCAGACTATTTCTTTAGTTTTCTCTGTGTGGGTGTGGGTGTTTTCATGCAAGAGAGAGTGCATGTGTGACTATTTTATTTTTATTTTTATTTTTTATTAGGAGACTGCCAGCACCATGGAGTTGGTGTGGCTGGAAAATAGATGTCCATGAGGAATGTCAGTGCAATATATTTCGATTCAGTGATGTGGGTCACACTGCAGCATGGAGGTCATCTGTTGTTGACCTCCGTTGACCTCGTTACGTGTCGCTCACCGTGTGCTGTGGTAGTGTAGCAGCTCACCACATTATAACACAATTGATAACCGCCACACTTCAGCTTAGTTCAGAAATATGTTAGAAATTTTAGTTCATCAGCTTGCTTGTTTGCAGTGTCAGCGCTCAAAGAGAGTGACAATAGTATTTCCTGGGGTTTTTTTTTTTACACTGAACACTCGTCTGTCTTTACTTTGTTCAGTTAAATTTTTAACTAAAAAGAAAAAAATTGAAAATTCTTTTTCAATCATCTCATCATGAGCCAGATGTTGTGGTGTGCGATGATGATGGTGTGAATGTGGTGTGTGGAGGTGTGTGATTGTGGTGTTCCTGTGATTTAGGTGATGAAGAGAGGGTGGAGTGAGTGCAGGTGGCGTGTTGTTGTTGTTGTGCGTAGTTGTTGAGCATTGTACACAGTGAGCACTGTTAATTAATCAACGATCTCACTTCTCCTGACTGCACTGTGTCTGGATGATCAGCAACTGTCGTCTGCAAACTGTTGGGCTGAATACTAATGTGCCAATCAAAGATTTTTTTTTTTTTTTTTTTGTAACCTGTATATATACACACACATATATATATAAATATATATATATATCGTCTGTTTATCTGTATATCATGTCATGGATGTTATACTTGTAATATCTGATATAATATATAATATACTGATGTAACAGTCTTACGCCCAGAGTGTTTTTTTAGTTTTCCCACTGTGTTATTCAGTCAGTGTGATTGCGTGGTCCGGTTGCTGCCTGCAGACACAGAGACTGACTAGAGGACTGAGTGCTGTCCTCTTCTGCTGTTCTGTTTGTGTATTGACACCACAAGTACTGAAACGTCGTCACCACAGCAATGACTGATAATGTATATGTGACCCCCCCCCCACCCCCCACTCCCCCCATGCTTGAACTGTACCACTGACTTGCAAAGCATCCTGTATCCATTGCTTCACCTTGTGTGTGTGCGTGTGTGTGAACAGGGATATATATATGAACAGTAATAACGAATAGTGTGTGTGAACAGGGATATATATGTGAACAGTAATAACGAATAGTGTGTGTGAACAGGGATATATATGTGAACAGTAATAACGAATAGTGTGTGTGAACAGGGATATATATGTGAACAGTAATAACGAATGAATCTGAAAGTGAATGAACATAATGGTTAGTTTGTTTTACAGGTGTGATGTTTTACTGCAGGTGTCTGTGAACAGTGTCAACAGCTCAGTGTGATCAAGAGGTGTGCAAATATCAGTGCCAACAGATTTATTACAAACAGAACATGCAACTGTGACAACTCCCTGGGGGTAGAGATGACCAGACCAGCACAGCTGACAGTGGGGCCGTGGGGGCGTGGGGGGGGGACACATCAGCCCACAACAGTGGCACTCTTCTTTCCGATGGCGGCTGCAGCCCATTTATTGCCACAGCACTGCCACTCTGTGTGATGACAGATTGTATTTCTCTCTTTCTTTTTCTTTTTTTTCTTTTTTTTTTTTGGTCACAACAGATTTCTCTGTGTAAAATTTGGGCTGCTCTCCCCAGGGAAAGCACATCACTATCACTATACTACAGCGCCACCCATTTTTTTTGTATTTTTTCCCTGTATGCAGTTTTATTTGTGTTTCCTATTGAAGTGGATTTTTCTGCAGAATTTTGCCAGGAACAACCCTTTCGTTGCTGTGGGTTCTTTTACGTGCGCTAAGTGCATGCTGCACACGGGACCTTGGTTTATCATCTCATCCGAATGACTGCCATCCAGACCACCACTCAAGGTCTAGTGGAGGGGCAGAAATTATCGGCGGCTGAGACGCGCTCAGATTATCTCGCTTCCTAGACGGACGTGTTACCTCTAGGCCATCACTCCACATTGCGTTCAATGTCCCATCACACATACTGGTGATTGTTTGTGTGAGCAGTGTACAGGTGGCACAGTCTCTCTCTCTCTCTCTCTCTCTCTCTCTCTCTATATATATATATATATATATATATGACTCAGCTACACAGGAATTATTCAGTCATTATGTCTCAGGCTACGCATCGATTGTTCAACATTGAACGATTTAGTCAGTACGTCTCAGCTGTTTGTGAGTATAGTCAGGACATCTCGGCCATTGCATGCCGACTGCATGCACATACACACACACACACACACACACACATGACTTGTACACACAGAACACACTCACACAAAACACACACAGCATCAGATAGATGGAGCAAGAGATTGAAGAGAAGACCATGACAGTGGTATTGTGCACACACCAGTTACTGCTGTGTTTGAAGAGATGGGATGTCAACTGTGATGTGATGTGACGCCGTCAGTTTAACAGATCTATCTCAATCTGTTGACTAAAGTGATTTTAGAAGAGATGGGGAGTGTTGACTACTGTGATGGGTAAAACTGGGTTGAGATGTGAATGTTTTAACTCCTGTTGTGGTGGTGTGGAGTGGGCAGGGGAGCCATATTGTGCCTGCGTGCTGACTGCCAGTCGTTCTGATTCCTTGCGTTGTGTTTTGTGTGTTTGTCTGCTGCAGCTTTACACAGTTAATGTGCTCTGTGTGTGTGTGTGTGTGAAGTGACAGTGTTACTGTGCAGTGTGTGAAGTAACAGTATTACTGTGCTTTGTGTGTGAAGTAACGGTGTTACTCTTGTTACTGTGCTGTGTGTGTGTGTGAAGTAACAGTGTTACAGTTGTTAATGTACTGTGTGTGAAGTAACAGTGTTACTCTTGTTACTGTGCTCTGTGTGTGTGAAGTTAGTGTTACAGTTGTTAATGTGCTGTGTGTGAAGTAACGGTGTTACTCTTGTTACTGTGCTCTGTGTGTGTGTGTGAAGTAACAGTGTTACAGTTGTTAATGTGCTGTGTATGAAGTAACAGTGTTACTCTTGTTACTGTGCTCTGTGTGTGTGTGAAGTAACAGTGTTACAGTTGTTAATGTGCTGTGTGTGAAGTAACGGTGTTACTCTTGTTACTGTGCTCTGTGTGTGTGTGAAGTAACAGTGTTACAGTTGTTAATGTGCTGTGTATGAAGTAACAGTGTTACTCTTGTTACTGTGCTCTGTGTGTGTGTGAAGTAACAGTATTACAGCTGTTAATGTGCTGTGTGTGAAGTAACGGTGTTACTCTTGTTACTGTGCTCTGTGTGTGAAGTAACACTTACTCTTATTACTGTGCTGTGTGTGTGTGTGCGCGTGTGTGTGTGTGTGTGTGTATGTATATATATATATATATATATATATATTGGAATCCTCTCTGTATATGTCAGTACCTCCTCAGTGTTTTTTTTTTTTCTCAGCACATATCTGCTGTAAGTAAAGTTGTACACATTTTCTTCAAAAGAGCACATATCTATTGTTGTCCTAGTGGACGTCAGCCCTTCACAACCATTCTCTGCTGGTGTACACTTTGTGCATCAGCAGTCCCACTGTGTCCCTGTGGTGAATAAATAATATTCACGGTGGCTGCATACTCTGTATATATATGGCAAGTGATATACATTTCAGCAGATTTTTTTTTTTTTTACAAGCATAGTCCCACTTTTTTCTTCCATGTTATTCTTCATGTCGTGCGTAACCTATTTATCAGTATTGCGTGTGAATGGCTTCTACTATGCCCTACAGCAGCTGTGACTTTGGGAGGGTGGGTGGGAGGAGAGGGGGTGGGGCGGGTGGGGGGCAGGGGGGTGGGACTGGTGAGATGTCAGTATTTTCTGTGCCAAAGACAAGGCTGTCACTGTCAGAGTGTGTGACAGGGAGAATTGGAAACACTGACTGACTGACCATCGTGTGCACAGTAGTGCGTGTTGTACAGTTCTGAAACCTCCAGGGTTCCCTGTTATCACTTGAAGTGTTGTTGTCAATGTGGGGACGTCTTCACTTTCCTTACTTAAAGGCTGTCTTGTTGCCATGGTTACTGTGCTCTGTTATTATTGTCGTTTGTTTTTTTCAATGCTTTTTTTGTTGTTGTTGTAAATTCCGCTACTTTACTTATTCAGTACTTTTGTGTACTCCCTTACCTTTTTTGATGTGTACACTTTGTTTATTCACACAGATCTGTGTGTATACTCCTATATTTGTGATGTATCCACTATGTTTATTCATGTAATGTTTTTGCAGATTTCTTCCTGTGTACTGTTTAGGGTTGTCAGCTTGTTTGTTTTTTCCATGCCATGTGGTCCCACTTTGTATAGTCAATGGGTTTGGAAGTCATTCTGCATGTTATGTTCCCTTCTGACCGATGGTCTGTCCAGTTCAGTGATGTTGTCGTTATGTACTTCACTTTCTGATTCCACATAGCACCATGTTTCAGGTGATTATGCATCTCTCTTCCAGCTCTCTTTATTGGTTCATTCATTCATGGAGTGTTCTGTGTACACTCCTCCCCCCCCCCCCCACCCTCAACCACCCTTCCCCCACTGTCCTGTTTCGGAGTTCTCTTGAACTGTAGCAGTGATGTAAATTTTTCTCTGTTCTCTTCCTTTGTGTGTGTGTGTGTGTGTGTGTGTGTATACTGTGTGAGTGTATGTTTGTGTGTGTGTGTGTGTGTGTGTGCATACAAACCGGTACATATATGCAGGCTTCATTTCTGTAGGAGAGTAAGCATAGTGGTGACTGCAGTGTTGATAATGAAGACACCCGGGATGCTCACTCAGACACACTGCTCATCATCACCAACTGTCAGCAGACTGTACTGGTGTGGAACAGATGTGTTGTTGCTTTTGTTTGGTGGGGATGGGTGGAGGAAAGTGAGGGAGGGGAGGGTGAGGAGGGGTGGAGTGGGGTGGGGGGGAATGTAGTGAATCAAGGTGTGTTGATACACATAACTCTTTGTATGAGCCTGGGTCCTACCTCAGCTGGGCATTATGTTGGTTTTGTTTGGGTGATGTAGACACTGTCGCTTCATGCTCACAACTTTGGCAAATTATGATAACCAGTTATTGGTTGGGTCATGTCACAGATGACGTGTTATGTTTCCTCAGAAAAAAAAAGAAAAAGAGGTTGTCTGCAATAGCTTTATTTGGTGTTTGATTGTATTTGTTCAGTTATTTATTATTTGTTCATTTCTTTTTCGGAGGGCATCCTGATCACTGCTTGATATTACTCATGATCAGTGCATTTTTTTTCTTCTTCTTTTTTTTTTTTTTTTTTTTTTTCGGTGTTCAGTGTATAAGGCTGGAGAGACAGCAAACAGATATTTCTTTGAGATAGTCCACTTGCGTTCCACATGTTAACTGAAATGAAATTGTTTCCTGTGACCACATGTTCCACATGTCAAGCATAACAGGAACTATATGTGTTACAGCTTATGAACTAAAATATGTCATAGTTCAACAAAGGTGGTCTTTCCCTGATACCACATGGTTCATTGTAAGGAAAGGGTCTGTGTCTTCTGATGGATAAGATAACTTCAGTGGAAGAGTGTGTGTTACCAACCAGTTTGGTTCTGGTAGGTACAGCCAGTTATTGACCAACATAGGATTCTTAAGTGTATGTCTGTCAGTGGTGTGGCTTAAGTGTATGTCTGTCAGTGGTGTGGCTTAAGTGTATGTCTGTCAGTGGTGTGGCTTAAGTGTATGTCTGTCAGTGGTGTGGCTTAAGTGTATGTCTGTCAGTGGTGTGGCTTAAGTGTATGTCTGTCAGTGGTGTGGCTTAAGTGTATGTCTGTCAGTGGTGTGGCTTAAGTGTATGTCTGTCAGTGGTGTGGGTGGTGGTGGGTGTGCTGTCACAGTACCAGTCATCACCATGTATACAATGTGTTCCAAGGCATCAGGATATTATGCAACTACTCAGCATGTTGTTGTTGACACTTAGACTATCACAGGATATCATATATCTGCTGAGAGATTTTGAAAAGACCATTTATATGTTTCCCCCGCTACAAAGCAAGAACAGCAGAGTTTGACAGAGGTAGTGACAGGGCTGTGCATGTGTGCCTGACAATACACTGTTCTTTGTGCAGACTGCTGGGTCACTTTGGACTTCCTGCGTCAACTATTACTGGCAGTTAATGCACGCTACATCAGATACATTGCCTGCAGGGACAGTTGTAATTTACTTGGGGTTTCTGGTTTGTCCCTGGGAATAAACGGGCTTGGTTTGTGGAAAAGGGGTTTTGCAAGTAGGGGGTACGGAGGTGGGGGTAGGGGGCTGGGGGGAATCAGGGATATTACAAGAGAGCTGCATTTACCTGAATACACATCTTGTTGTCTCACATTCAGAAGCATAGTTGACATATTTACACATAGTGCACGGAACTCTCTTCACATGAACAGACAGCACTGTGTGTTAAAGCACAGCCATGCAGTTTTACATCCACTGACCGACATACACTGGGAGTCACTGTCCTTTGCTCACTGCACTACATTAGACCTGTACTGAACACTCACACTGCATCTCTCTCTCTCTCTCACCCCAGTATATTCTGGAACTTTCGTGTGGGTTATAAGGAGTCAGTGAGTTTTCTTTGACTGGGTGTGGGAGAGGGGAAGGTGTGGGCTGCAAGGAGGAAGGTATGAATTGTACTGTAAACTGCTGTCCAGAGAAAAGGACGCCCCTGTAAGACATGACAGACAATCAGGTGCAGTCTTCATGATTTGGTTTGCTTGTCAAAGTTATGCTTTGCCGAGTGCACAGTTAGTGCCCCTTTTCCATTTGTCAGCGCCTTCAGGCTGCTTCCTCTGTCTGGCACTGTTTGTGACTAGTCTCAGTGTGTGTGTGTGTGTGTGTCTGTGTGTGTGTGATGCTGATGATATAGTGAGCACTAAGGAATGCAATTTGTTGTCCTTGTTACCTGACATGAATATAATACATCACAGGCATTGTAGTCTTTACAGAGGAGATTCTATTACACAGCGTTAATAAACTTGTTACAGCAGATCTTTGGCCTTCTTTGTTTGTTTTGTTCTTTCTGACACAGACAGACAAACATTCCAGTGGATGTTTGATGTAAGTGTGCATGCTGCAAGAACTGGGTCAATTTCATTTCTGTCTCAGTCCCTACAATTGATAAGAAAAGAAACTGTAGCCTCAGCGAAAGTCCATATATATACACAATGTGGTTCACTGAAAGCTGTGACCTCACATCACACTACTTTGGGGTGTCAACATGCACTGAAGTTTGTCAAACACTTAGGACATCACTGCATGTGGGTTATTCACAAAGTACACATTTGCTGAAGTCGTGCTGCAATGTCTGGTCCTTCTCCCTCCACACCCTATCTATATAAAATGAAATAAAAAGTAGTGTTTTCTTTTCACACCACTGTTGCCAGATATCATTTATTTATTTGTAATCCAAACAGAACACAATACACATGTCACACCCACACACACACCCATGCTCCGTGTCAGGAATGAATGTCCTAAACTCCCTACCCCCACCCCCATCCTCCCCAACAGACATCACTACAGCTCCTATGTAACACTCACCACCATACAGACGTCACCACAGCTCCTATGTAACTCTCACCACCATACAGACGTCACCACAATCCTATGTAACTCTCACCACCATACAGACGTCACCACAATCCTATGTAACTCTCACCACCATACAGACGTCACCACAATCCTATGTAACTCTCACCACCATACAGACGTCACCACAATCCTATGTAACTCTCACCACCATACAGACGTCACCACAGCTCCTATGTAACTCTCACCACCATACAGACGTCACCACAGCTCCTATATAACTTTCACCACCATACAGACGTCACCACAGCTCCTATATAACTTTCACCACCATACAGACGTCACCACAACTCCTATATAACTTTCACCACCATACAGACGTCACCACAACTCCTATGTAACTCTCACCACAATACAGACGTCACCACAGCTCCTATGTAACTCTCACCACCATACAGACGTCACCACAGATCCTATGTAACTCTCACCACCATACAGACGTCACCACAGCTCCTATGTAACTCTCACCACCATACAGACGTCACCACAACTCCTATGTAACTCTCACCACCATACAGACGTCACCACAACTCCTATGTAACTCTCACCACCATACAGACGTCACCACAGCTCCTATGTAACTCTCACCACCATACAGACGTCACCACAGCTCCTATGTAACTTTCACCACAATACAGACGTCACCACAATCCTATGTAACTTTCACCACAATACAGACGTCACCACAATCCTATGTAACTTTCACCACAATACAGACGTCACCACATTCCTATGTAACTTTCACCACAATACAGACATCACCACAGATCCTATGTAACTCTCACCACCATACAGACGTCACCACAATCCTATGTAACTCTCACCACCATGCAGACGTCACCACAATCCTATGTAACTCTCACCACAATACAGACGTCACCACAACTCCTCTGTAACATAACTCCTCTGTAACATTCACCACCATACAGACGTCACCACAACTCCTCTGTAACATTCACCACCATACAGACGTCACAACTCCTAAGCAACACTAACTACTCATCATGCTGTCTCTGACGTCTGCCACTCCCAGTGACATCCACTGTCACAGTGACTTTGTCAAGGCATACACACAAACTCATATACATACAAATTTAGAATGTAAAAAAAAAAAGAAGACACTTTTCTTCCTCCTTGCTGATATTTTTTACAATCTTTTGTTGCCAACTAACACAAGTTACAGTCTTCCATAGTGTTGTGTTTGTGTGTGTGTGTGTGTGTGTGTGTGTTTGTGTGTGCATGGGTTTGAGTTTATGTGTGTGTGTGTGGGGGGGTGAGTTTGAGAGAGAGTGTGTGTGTGTGTGTGCAGACTTGATTTTATATGTGTGTGATGAGTGCGCGCGTATGAGTTTCTTGTTAACATTGGTGTGCATGCTGGAATCTGATACAAGACCACAGACATTCATGTCAAAGAATGAAACGTGTGTAACAAGTCATGTCATAAATGCAACATTCGTGCAGCCAGTCATGTCAAAAATGAAACGTGCGTGTAGCCAGTCATGTCAAAAATGAAACATACGTGTAGCTAGTTATGTCAAAAATGAAACATGCATGTAACCACTTATGTCACAAATGGAACATGCGTGCAGCCAGTCATGTCACAAATGGAACATGCGTGCAGCCAGTCATGTCACAAATGGAACATGTGTGCAGCCAGTCATGTCACAAATGGAACATGCGTGCAGCCAGTCATGTCACAAACGACTCAACTCCACACGTCCCTATTGTGTCCTGGGGTCTGTTATTTGTTCACCTGACATCAGTTCCGACAGCATTCTTGTATCCTGTACCACCTCTCCACAGCTGGTTTCTTTCACGAAAACCTCTCCCAGAGTCCTACACAGCACTCAAGTCACCCACACAGAGACTGTCCACTTCACAGCACGGCCACAGCGTATCTTCACACAACAGGAGGACGGTGACGCGCACACTTAACGTTTGTCCCTCATGGCTTTCTTGCTGCTCTCCCGCCGTCGCTGGGTCAGAGGGTTGCGGGGGTCGTTCAGTGTGTAGCGGTCGTCGTCTTGAACGTTGGCGTCCAGCACCTTGCTCTTGATCGCTTCCTCTCCGAAGTGCAGCTTGTGGCGCATCCTGCACACAGCAAAGTTTGATTTTGTTTTTACTTTAGAGAACTGTCAACTCTGAAAGTTTAAAGTAACTAACGTCACCAACTGGTATATGGATGGATGGAGGCGTTGTTCACATATATGCATATTCACATGTACATATGGATGCAGGCGTTGTTCACACGTACATATAAATCATACACTAAGCAGAATAGGGAGTTGGTGATGACCAGGTCACGAGTAGCGCATGTCTTGAGAAGCAGCAGGCCATTGCTGTTACACTTGCCAGTGTCAAGTTCTCCAACGATCCCTTCCCGGGTCTGGTAATCTGACCCTACACTCGCTTTGAAGTTCCCAAGGACAATACGCTTCTCTGACTGCGGGGCTGCTGTTAGGAGGGCATCAAGTTCTTCATAGAACACACACATACACAGGCGTACACACTCATTAACACACTCACACATACACACACGCACACACACACACACAAAGTCCTCACCATGACATGTCATCGGGATCGTCTTCCTCCTCATTCTTGTCGTCATCCACATCGTCATAGTCTCCGCCCATCATGCGAGCGGTGGCCAGTTTGTTCTGGAAGGTTGCCAGCATGGCCAGAGTGGCATCCTCCCTGTTCTGTCGGCTGCCTCCCAGCTGCTTCTTCCTCTGCTTGTACTTCTGCCGTTCCTTCTTCACCATCGCCAGCAGGTCACGCTCTTAATTCATAGTGGTTTGTTTGTTTATTTATTCATTCATTCATTTATTTATTCACTTTAGTTTTAGCTGATAACATTCAGATGTGAAAATTAATACTTTTACTACATGTCTACAATCACCGTTGTGTGTACACAGTACACGATTCCTCTTTCTCTGTCTCTGACCTACACGCACTGGGGTCAGGGTCTGGGACACACACTGATCTTTGACACACACACTGAACAGTGATGAAAACATACAGGTCACTGATCCACAACATACAGGTCACTGATCCACAACATACAGGTCACTGATCCATGAAACAGTGATGAAAACATACAGGTCACTGATCCACAACATACAGTCACTGATCCATGAAACAGTGATGAAAACATACAGGTCACTGATCCACAAAATACAGTCACTGATCCATGAAACAGTGATGAAAACATACAGGTCACTGATCCACAAAATACAGTCACTGATCAATTAAACAGTGATGAAAACATACAGGTCACTGACCCATTAAACAGTGAGTGATGAAAACATACAGGTCACTGATCCACAAAACAGTGAGTGATGAAAACATACAGGTCACTGATCCACAAAACAGTATGATGAAAACATACAGGTCACTGATCCACAAAACAGTGTGATGAAAACATACAGGTCACTGATCCACAAAACAGTGTGATGAAAACATACAGGTCATTGATCCATTAAACAGTGATGAAAACGTACAGGTCACTGATCCACAAAACAATGAATAATGAAAACATACAGGTCACTGATCCACAAAACAGAGAGTGATGAAAACATACAGGTCACTGATCCACAAAACAGAGAGTGATGAAAACATACAGGTCATTGATCCATTAAACAGTGATGAAAACATACAGGTCACTGATCCACAAAACAGTGAGTGATGAAAACATACAGGTCACTGATCCACAAAACAGTGAGTGATGAAAACATACAGGTCACTGATCCACAAAACAGTATGATGAAAACATAAAGGTAACTCATCCACTTAACCGTGAGTGATGAAAACATACAGGTCACTGATCCACAAAAACAGTGGGTTAGGAAAACATACAGGTCACACAACAGTCATCCCTCATCCTTTTCACCCACACGCTGACCGCAGAAGGGCACGGCTGGAGGCTGATGCTGGATGCTGGTCACTGACTCGCTGACCTAATGACCTAGTGACCCAGTTTCCCTCCTGGCTGGGAACAGATGAGGGACTCCACAACCAGCACTTCCCCTCACCGTCCATCCCCCAAACACACACACACACACGCGCATCCACATGTTACACAAACACACATAACAGATTGCAACTGATAACCTGGAAGCAAGCAATGAAAAGACATCCAACAGGTCCAGAGAAACACTGCGTATTTCAGCAGTGGTGCCAGCACTGAGGTCAGGACTGGTTAGGCGATGATGGACTTCTGATCCAGTGTTCACCAGTGGCCAGGTCGCCAGACCCCGGTTTCTGAATGGTGTTGTGTGTTGTCCTTGTGTGACACACACTTTCCTCAGATTTTCCTCACTCTACCCAGATGTAAATGGGGTACCTGCCTTCTGCTGGAGAAAGTTAAAACAGCGGAAGGACACCAATGGGCTTCCCGTGCCGAATCACAGACACAGTGGATAATGAATTCAATGCCCTAATAGGCCAAAAAGGCTATGGGGACCTAACTAATACTTTAATTAAGGAAAGACGATGGTTTTCAGAGCTGTCATGCAGTAGAAAATGGAATTTGCATGCTGCCATACAATCACTGCACAGTCCTGATCACACACTCCACAAAGTACAAAATGGAATACATGTGCTGCCATCCAATCACACACCTTCTGCCTCCTCTTCCTCCTTCTCCTCCACCTCCTCCGGGTCCTCTGTGCTGACCTTGACCTTGTCCTTGTCGTGGGCGCGTTTCTTGAAGTCCTTGATGTCACGCTGCAGTTTTCGCTGCTCCTTCTTCAGTTCCTCCCTGGTACATATAGGGGACAGACACTGCTAATATGTGTGTGTGTGCATGCGTGCGTGTGTGTGTGCGTGTGTATGTGTGTGTGTGTGTGTTGTGTGTGTGTGTGTGTGTGTGTGTGTGTGTGTGTGTGCGTGTGTTGTGCGTGTGTTGTGTGTGTGTGTGTGCGTGCGTGCGTGCGTGCGTGTGTGAGTGCGTGTGTGCATGAGTTCATGCGCCTATGCGTGTGTGTGTGTGTGTGTGTGTGTGTGTGTGTGTGTGTAAGTGACAGTGAATACGTGAGAGTCTGAATGAATGTGTGTGTTTGTATGTCTGCATCTGTGTGTGCATGTGAGCGTACTTGCGAGTGTGTGTACATATGTGTGTGTGTGTGTGTACGTATGTGTGTGTGCATGTGTTTCCATCTGAATAATTGGCATAAACCACCAGCAGACACTGTCAGCATGAGCCATCAACAACAAATTGTCAGGAACAAACCAATGGAAGAAAGAGCAGATAACTCACATGCGTTGCTGTTTGCCGTCCTCTGACGCCCCCAGCAGTGACAGTGACCTCCCCTCTGGCTCCTTGCCCCGTGCGCTGACCTCCTCCTTCTTCACCTTGACCCTCGACCCCTCCTCCTTCACCCCCTTCTCCTCTCCCGCTGGTTGCACAGCTCCATCTGCTGGCTGTAAAACGTAACTCCCGTGTTCACATCTGGTCACTAGGAGGTTTATACCCTCATACCTCAAGTGCAGTGATGGTCTAGAGGTAACGCGTCCGCCTAGGAAGCGAGAGAATCTGAGCGCGCTGGTTTGAATCACGGCTCGGCTGCCGATATTTTCTCCCCCTCCACTAGACCTTGAGTGGTGATCTGGACGCTAGTCATTCGGATGAGACGGTAAACCGAGGTCCCGTGTGCAGCATGCACTTAGCACACACAAAAGAACCCACGGCAACGAGAGGGTTGTTCCTGGCAAAACTGTATAGAAAAATCCACTTCGATAGGGAAAACAAATGAAACTGCATGCAGGAAAAAATACAAAAAAATGGGTGGCGCTGTATAATAGCGACGCGCTCTTCCTGCGGAGAGCAGCCCGAATTTCACACAGAGAAATCTGTTGTGATAAAAAGAAATACAAATACAAATACCTAGACAACACTGACCTGTTCATTGAATCATCGCTATGGTCACAAGGTTATACCCTAATACCTAGAAAACTTGACAAGTTCATTAAAAAAAAATCACTATGGTCAATATGTTCCACTATTACACATAAGACAAACTGAAAATTATATGATATGAAAACCTCTCAATTGTAAACAATACTTGCTCCAATAGCAAAGTTGAGACATAACGAAAAAAAAACTTAAAAAAAAAAAAAAAAAAAAAAAAGAAAGAAAGAAAAACAGGTCCAGCCACAAATTTTTCATTTTCATATTCTTGTATTATTTTGTGTTTTGTAATATTTGTTGTGTTGTACTGTACTGTGTTGTGTTGTATTGTTTTTTGTCAAACAGATTAATTTCTGTGAAATTCTGGCTTCTATTTCCACGGAAAGTGCAATGCCACAGTGCAACAACCACCTTTTTCTTTTCTTTTTTTCTGAATGAAAGTGTGTTTGTTTTACAATCAAAGTGGATTTCAACAGAATTTTCCCAGGGAAAACACTTTTGTTGCCATGGGTTCTTTTACGTGGATTTTGTCACCGTGGGTTCTTTTATGTGCGCTGAGTGCACGCTGTGACTAAGATGTTATTTCAGCAGAATATTTTTTTCACATTCTTGCTTCAGTTTACAGAATTCTGCTTTATACTGAAAAAAACAAAACAAAAAAACAATAACAACAACAACAGAAGAAATGGTAAAGTTGTTCTGATGACCATTTTAAAAACAGGAAAAAAAATCTGACAGTGACACTTCATCTGAAAACAAATTTCCAGTACTTCATTTTCTCTGACAGTGAATAGTCCTCTGGCTTTTTGATACCTGGGATATCAATGAAGTATGAAGAGACATGTCAATTTTCATTCGTACTCGTGAAGATAAAGACACAGGCTCAGTTGTGTTGTCTGCAAACAACACCAGACCCATACAGACAGTACAAATACATATCACATTCAGATCACAGGACAGAACCTATCAGAGACAAGGATGGAGGAGGAACATACAGGTGTATGAACAGATGTGCAAATGGATTCATATGTACGTTGTGTCCTATTTTGGAAACTGAAAAGAAGAAGAAGAAAAAAAAAGAAGTGCTGTGTACTCTCACCTCTGTCTTTATCTTCTTCTTCACCTCAACCTTCTCCTCCTCCGCCTTCCTCTTCTTCCTGCTTTCCTCCTCCTTGCCCTCCTCCTCCCCCTTCCTCTTCTTCCTGCCCTCCTCTTCCTTGCCCTCCTCCTTCCTCTTCCTCCGGTCCTCCTCCTCTCTCTCCTTGCTCCTCCTCTTCTTCCGCTCCTCCTTGTGGCCCTCTTCCGCTTTGCGCTTCCTTCCGTCCGGGCCGGCGTCCGGCTCCACCTTCTTCTTCCGCGCATCTTCCTTGGTCTCCTCCTTCCCCACCTTCCTCCCCTCCTCCTCCCCCTTCCTCTCCTTCTTCTGCCCCTCCCCCTCCTCCAATCCGGGGCTTTTCTTTTTCTCCGCCGTCTCCGCAAAGTCTTGTTTCTTCTTTTTCTCTTCCTCCTTCGCGTCAGCCTTCCCTTTCTTGACAGGGTCTTCGGCAGGGTCAGCTTTTTTCGTCTTCCCTTCGTCTTCCACCGCCGGTGTTTTCACCCTGAGCTCTGTGTCCTCCGTGTCCACCTTTTTGTGTTTGTCCTCGGGTGAGCCTTCCACTTTCTTTTTCCGTTTGTCCTCCTCAGTGCCGTCTTTCTCCACGGCTGGGATGGAGCTGAGGCGGGGGTCGTCGGTCAGGTCATGGCTGCTCTTGCTCTTTCCTCGGAATGACTGAAACACACAGCAGTGTGTACGCGTAAACACACAGTGTACGCATTCCAGGACTGACTGGAATGACTGAAACGCACAGTGGTGTGTACATGTAAACATGTGTGCACATGTTCCTGGACTGACTGGAACACAGTGTGTACACGTTCTTGGAATGAATGAAACATGTTGTGCACACGTTCCTGGCATGACTGAAACACACAGTAAGTGTACATGTCCTTGGAACAATGAAACAAACTGTGCACACATTCCTGGACTGACTGAAACACAGTGTCTACATATTCTTGGAATGACTGAAACACATCGTGTACATGTTCCTGGAATGACTGAAACACATTGTGTACATATTCTTGGAACGACTGAAACAGATTGTGTAGATGTTCCTGGAACGACTGAAACACATTGTGTAGATGTTCCTGGAACGACTGAAACACATTGTGCAGATGTTCCTGGAATGACTGAAACACATTGTGTACATGTTCTTGGAATGACTGAAACAGATTGTGTAGATGTTCCTGGAACAACTGAAACACATTATGTAGATGTTCCTGGAACGACTGAAACACATCGTGTACATGTTCCTGGAATGACTGAAACACATTGTGTACATGTTCTTGGAATGACTGAAACAGATTGTGTAGATGTTCCTGGAATGACTGAAACACATTGTGTACATGGAATGGCTGAAACACATTGTGTACACGTTCTTGAAATGACTGAAACACACTGTGTACACGTTCCTGGAATGACTGAAACACATTGTGTACACCTTCTTGAAATGGCTGGAACACATTGTGCACATATAAACACACATTGTGCACATTCTTGGAACAACTGAAACACATTGTGTACATTACTGTAATGAGTCAAACGCATTGTGTGCAAGTAAACGCACAGTGTACACATAAGCTCTTGCAGAGAGCATAACATAACATAAATACACTTGGAATGACTGAAACCCTCAGCATTCACATTACTTAACTCTCTCCATACGAACGGCGAAAGAGACGACGTTAACAGCGTTTCACCCCAATTATCATCATCAAAATATTGCAAGCGGAAAGCTCTTATACTGAAGAGGTGAATATTGACAAAGAATACCACAATTCTGACGACGGAAGCTAAAGGTTGGGTCATTCAGACACCCACTGGACATCCGAGGGGTCTGTGTAGAGGAGAAGAGAGGACTGGCCGTACTGAGTGAGTTAATGCCAGCAGAGAGGTGTGTGACTAGATCTTCAGCAGTCCCTGTTCCCTCTGACTACTGTGTCAGCTCTGGCACAGGGAATCACCACAGTGGTTCCACAGAAACCACCAGTGACAGTAAGACTGCAAGGGATGTCAGCGTATCCCTTGGAAGGAGATCTATATTATCCGCTGGTAGATATTCTCAGTATCCACTGACCAGAATAAATTGGTCAGTTGGCTGATACACAGGAGGAGGGGTGGGGGTGGGGGGGAGCTGTCTGCTATGAGCCATGTGACACTCCCCTGCAGTATGTGGAATCAAAGTATGTGCTGAATATATACACACGCAGGCATGCATGTACACAATACACATGTACCATACACACATTATACACATGACACATGAACACACATTGAACACTCGCACACCATACACACATACATACACACCATATACACACAAATCATTCACACACACATCATACATTACACACCACACAAGTCATACCCACATGTACAGTCACAAACCAGTACGACTATTTACTCAGGCAATGTACTCCAATCACCACAAACACGTAGATCTGGTTCAGTATTCGGTTACTCAAGGAAGCGTCACAGCGTTCGGACGAATCCATGTACGCTACACCACATGTGACATGTCACGGCCAGTGATCTCACGTCTGACAACGTCACAGCAACACACAGGTGGTGTAATTAACTGACAGACGTGTGCACAGTGTGTGGTGTGACTGTGAGATGCTCCATATGGCACTATGCTGTGGCGGTCTACTGTGATGATTTTGCTGTCAGGACCCTGCCAGTGATCATTCATCACAAGTGGTCATTCATTTTTGAATGTGAGTGATCATGTCACAAAACAACAGAATGTGGCTGAACTCTTCTGAACCTCTTCTTTCAGAGAGAGAGAGAGAGAGAGAGTGTGTGTGTGTGGGGGGGTGTGTGTGCGAGGGTGTGTGTGTGTGTGTGTGTGAGTGTGTGTGAGTGTGTGAGTGTGTGTGAGTGTGTGAGAGTGAGTGAGTGAGTGAGTGTGAGTGTGAGTGTGTGAGTGTGTGTGTTCGTGTGTGTGTGCATGCGCGTGCACGTGTGTGTTACCTCCGTGGCCTTGTCCACCTGTTCCTCATCGTCCTCCGCCTCATCGCCAAACGACAGGAGGCTGAAGTTCCTGTCACACACACCTTGGGACATCAACTTCAACAAAACATCAACACAGTATCAATACAACATCAACACATCATCAACACAACTCAGTCACAGTGCAGCACCCACTGATCCACTCACATGATCACAGTGTGAAACAAACAGTTTATCGTTTATCTCAGGACAGAGCTCAATTCATTTTCACAACCCTAACGACATATCCATTCATGGGCTATCTAAAAAATCATATATGCAACAGATGATAGGAATAATCAGAGCACCTGAAAAACAAACAAACAAAAG
Source organism: Babylonia areolata (assembly GCF_041734735.1). Lineage (NCBI taxonomy): Eukaryota > Metazoa > Mollusca > Gastropoda > Neogastropoda > Buccinidae > Babylonia > Babylonia areolata. The sequence goes on along the minus strand of NC_134878.1, from coordinate 57,851,851 downwards.
AAAAAGAAAAAACCCAAACAAATACTGACTTCAGTGGGGAAGGTTAAAACAGCTGAAGGAGGAACAGTACATATGAATTCTTTACCCCTATAGCCGTAAAACACTATGACATGAATTCTTTACCCCTATAGCTGTAAAACACTATGACACCTTTAAACTTTTAAAAACACAGTCGGGCAGTGTAGATATGGAATCAAACAGTGGCTAAATTTGATGTAACTGACCAAACACCTTCCTGTGACAGCATGTGATGTGACACTGAAAGGATGACTTCAGTCACACAGTGGGAAGAAAACATGATACAAGTGTAATCAATTAATAATAATAATAATAATGGATACTTATAGCACACTATCCAGAAATCTGCTCTAGGTCCTTTACAAAAACGCTTTTGTTTAACATAAAACATTATATCTATGTTACACACACACACACACACACGCACACACATACACACACACACTGCATACACACATTTTAACATACATGTGTATCTAACAGCTACCCTAACACATACGCACACATAGGCAGGCACTAACTTACATAAACACACGCACACACAATATACATTCATATACATCCATGTAGTTATGTACACATACATACGTATACACACATAGTCAAGCACAGCTAACGCAAAGGAAGTGGACCTGCCACAATTGAACTTATTGCTGAGGGAAAAGGTGAGTTTTGAGACGAGATTTAATTAATCACAGAACAAATAACTGTGAGACAAGCAGTGATACAAAGGGAGCGACTGACTTGGTGGCCTTGGATTTACTCTTGATCTTCTTCTCTTCCTCCTTGTCCTTCTTCACTCTCTTGATCTGACGTGGCACGATGTCGTCAAAGGGATTGTTCAACACCTGCACACAAAGACTTCTTTACAGACACTCGGGCTGACAGACATCATTGTCATTCATCAGATTAACACCTGGAACAAACATACTTATTTGTGGGTACTGATATCCACAGATGTACACTGATGTCAAACAGTTCAATGACTACACAAATGTTTATAAACAGAAACTTACAACTGTCTCTGAAATGAACAGGACTGTTTAACAGCTATGCACCATTAACATTCATGGCACAGAAACTGACACATCGCTGACATCACACAGTCTGTTTCCTAGCTGTCCACTCCATCTCACAGTCTCTTCAGCCTCTGTAACAGATCAGTTTGCTCGGTTTGAAAAGAATCATGACTACGGTAATTTTCCAACCTGATCCTTCAATTCTTTCATTCAAAAACGTCCATAAAAACCAACACCCAGTCCAGTCAGCTCATCTCTGAATTGCTGAATCCATTTTACATGGATATTGTGAAAGCACAAAATTGTTATCTACACTGGTGTGCACATGCACAAAGTAGGCTGCCAGGTGTCAAGATCTCTGGAAACATGACAGGAAACATCTGATACCTATGATTCTGCTTGTTGAGTGCTGAGTATCGGTATCAGTAGCTCAAGGAGGCATCACTGCGTTCGGTCAAATCCATATACGCTACCCCACATCTGCCAAGCAGATGCCTGACCAGCAGCGTAACCCAACGCGCTTAGTCAGGCCTTGAGAAAAAATATTTTTAAAAAATAAAATGAAATAAAATGAAATAAAATAAAATAAACAAATTAATTAATTAATTAATTAATAAAAAAATAATAGATAAATACATAAAAATACTACTACTACTAATAATATTTATAAGGCACAAAATCTTGATGAAGTCAACTCTATGCGCACAAAAAAAAGACGACAATGATGATAAATAAGCAAATAAATGTAAAACATGCAGACACATATTCACACACACCCACATGCATAAAAGATATGCAACTAACATGCAGTTTCACAGATATGAAAGCACAATCAAATACACATAAATATCAGTATCAGTATCAGTAGCTCAAGGAGGCGTCACTGCGTTCGGACAAATCCATATACGCTAAATCACATCTGCCAAGCAGATGCCTGACCAGCAGCGTAACCCAACGCGCTTAGTCAGGCCTTGAGAAAACTCACACCCATCAATGATTTGGATATGAAGATTATGATAAAGTAAAAAAAAAGAAAAAAAAAAGAAGGATATTTTATAGGCATTTTATCCCCCGCACTGTTTGTGTATTGATTAAATTCAATGGAAACATGTAATCTGTTGATAACTCTCCTTTGAACAAGAGATAGCAGAGCATTTATTCCATTCATTACGCTCAATACCATTCATTTGCTTGTCCCATCTGACCTGAATTATCTATTTTCATCCTCAGTTGATTCACTGTAACCCCAGTTTTGAAAAGGTTTCCTTGTACTGCGAAACAGATCACAGCTACACTTGATCTTTTTGTTCCCAACACAGCTGTAATCATTTTATATTTTATTTTTATCTATAGATAAACTCTGTTATGCCCCTCCCCATTATACCTGTAGGAAACCATGTCTATGAGGCGAAAAAACACTGACACACAAGCACCATACATGGTGCCCCCTGACCTCTGTGCTGATGACCCTGTGAGGCTCCAGGGGTCGCTCTGTGGCCTCCTTCACCTCCACCTCCTGCAGTTTGAGCATGTTGAACAGGGTGTCTCCAACCACCTGTAACATCACCACACGCATCTGGTCAGTCACCTCCAGTCTGACAAGTGATGGCATGTTGACGAATGCATCTCCAACCACCTGTAAAACACGCACCTGGTGAGTCACCTTCAGGATTATAAAGAAACTAAGTTGATTTTAAAATCCTATCTAGTTCCACATTAACATGAAGATTATTCAAACAAAAAGAATAATGAATGTTTGGGATGTGAAGAACACTGCAAATGAATATCAATCAAAAACAACTCCTCCCTCCCCCCCTCCCCCTCCGACACACACACCGACACACAGACAGACAGGAGTCACCTTGCCAAAGATGGTGTGCTTGTTCTGCAGTTCTGGCGTTGCTGCCATGGTGAAGAAAAACTGGCTGCCATTGTCATGGGGACCTGCGTTCGCCATGGCAACCAGACCACGTCGCACAAAACGCAGGCGTTGGTGGAATTCATCCTGCAGAAACAGACTTCTGGTGATAACAGGAATAAAAAAGTGAACACTGAAGTGAGGTCTTTTTAAAATGCTTAATCCCATTTGACTTCTTTTAATGTCCTTTGTGGACAAAAGTGTTCCCATGGGATGGAATGTTAATAATAAGAAGAATAACAATAATAACATATTGTATTTATATGGTGCAAACTTCCCACATAATGGACTCTAAGCGCCTCACATGAAACAATACATATGAAAAAGGCACTACACCACACAAAAGCGCATGTGGACACAGAAGTGAAAAACAAAACCTGTGGACTCGGCTTCAGCGGCGTGGGAGTAATGCCACTGAAAAAACGCAGACTATGGTATGGAGCAGCAAAACAAAAAAAACTAAAAAAACAACAACAAAATCTAGGCAACCTATGTACACCAAATAAAGTGCAGATATGAATAACCATATAATTATAAATAACACAAAATATACCCTACACACACACACAGACACACACCCACACACTTACACAGAGTAAACACCCACTCACAAGCATGTACACTACATCATGTACATGAAAAAGAGCACATGACCAGTGAGCCAAGGAGAAGCAGTGCTGATCTAGTGATCATAAAAGAGATCCACAGACCACTCATATAAATAACATGAAAACGAAAGGGTCATACACACAAAACAAAGCAACATGTATACGTACACCACCAAGGAAACAAAGACTTGCCAGATTTCAGTGCACACTAATCAAAGCCTGATGTTGTTAATTACACTCATTCTTCTCCTGCTCCTAGTCTTCATAGAACTAAAAATGAACACAAAAACACTTATGGATAATCCAATAACTTAAAACAGAAAAAGAGACACAGATCTTGAAAAGTCCAATGTCATATAATAATATGGGTCATTTTTCAGTGCTGGTCCCCTACTGATCCAGGCATCTGTTTTCTTCCAATTGTGCCTAAAAGTATAAGAAGGATTTAGTTTATTAGGTGACCAGTTTTCAACCAGTTTTAATCTTTGCTCCTGTTCCCACTACACCAGCAATGAAGAATGACCCAAATATAGTATATTCCTCACTTTAAATGGGGCACCATAAACGGATTCTCCACCCTCGCCGGTGTCAGTGGGGTCTCCACCCTGCACGATGAAGTCCTTCACAACACGGTGGAAGGCCGTCCCATCATAGTAACCTTCCATACACAGCTGTACAAAGTTGCGACATGACTTAGGAGCTTCCTTTGACCACAGCTCAATGTCAATGTCTCCCACTGATGTCTTCATCAGAACCTGCACACATCAGAATTTACATGTGAAAATCATGGCAGGTGGCTGTAAGAAATGTAACTGAAAAGTTTGGGGAAAATGACACATTTATGTTCAGTCTGGTTTCATGATGTTAGTATTAGGCCAGTACTGTACTAGCGTACAGGTCTGATCTATTTTATCTACATCAACACATACTAGCGTACAGGTCTGATCTATTTTATCTACATCAACACATGTTCAAATCAAAGTGAAAAGTACTGGTAGTAATGATCCAGCAGCTCCACACCTTGCCAACTGGGATTATAAGTATATTATTTACTCTCCTGTCTTTTCTGTGTGAGTTTTCATCTTCATACTTCCTTCGTCTTTTTTTTTTTCTCTAACGAAAGTGGTTGATTTCCCCCGATCTTCCAGCTATCATGGAATAATAATCAGTGTTGACTGTGTTACTGAAACGTCTTAAAACAAGTCAGGTGGCGCAGGTCAACAATCACATTTCTTCTTCTTTCCCTTGACTACCGCCTTCATCATTGTGAAGATTCTGTAGACTATAAGGGGGGTTTGCTTGTTTTTGAGGTTTCCTGAGGTAGAGGTTGCTGGGCCAGGGGATGGGGGTGGGGGGAAGTATGGGGGTGGGGGGGGGGGGGGGGGAGGTGATCAGATTCGGGATTTGAAGCCTTCCAGGGTTGGGCTGAGGGCAATCTCAGCAGGAAGATTGTTATGGTTCGAGGAAAGAAAGATTTTTGTCTGTACAGCGTCCTGCAGTTGGAGAGGTGGTACGCTGCTGGATGCGATCCTCGGGTCCCCGTGGATGCTGAAGGATTTTGAGAGGGCTTGTGGCATGTGTTGATGAAAAGACTGCCTCTATGGAACTTATAAACCTCTATGGAACTTCATTTCGACTGTTTCACCCTCCCCATCTGCCATTAACGATCATATCCATATCAATGATCTCAGACCAGTTTTGACGAAGAAGAAAGAGTTGAAACCGCAATTCTTGCCAGTGCCAAGGCAAATAAATTGCCGGCAAAGACTGAAAGAGGCACAACCGAAAAAAGTGCATACCGAGTCTCAGTGCTCAAGCTTGCATCGATCTGCGAAATAAATAAAAATAAAGAGAGGTGTTTAAATAATCCACATACCTTTCCGTTAGACGGAGGTTCTTGAATATAAATGTTGCTCATTTTGACAACCAGGTTTATTGTCCAGCAACAGCAGGTAGTGCAGCCATCTACAACGAGCAAGTTTGTATCAGAGTAACTTCCCTGGATCTACCACTTTTCAATAATAGAAAACGATAATAACCTATCCCACTTCCGGTGCCTGGAACTCTGTCAGTCGAGGAGTCCAACTTCTTCAGGATAGGATCTTTTTTCCAGATTAAATGTAAAGCATTATGTCGTCCAAATCAGTTGTGTACTTCTACGACGAAGACGTTGGGAATTTTCATTATGGCAAGTTTTATTTTTGATAACAAATCATACCACTTTGTTGCATCGTTTTTACCCATTCCTTTTCCTTTGTCAACAATGTCAGCTTTTTATTTGCGCAATGCTTGTAATTCACGAAATGTTCCTTAAGAAAATCACAGACATTACCACCACGTCATACATGTTTTATATGAGAAACTGTGCGGCTGCATGTATTCCCAAGTTATGAATTAAAATTTTTATACTGAGACCATCATGCCTTTCACGGCTGCTCTCTCTCTCCCTCTCTCTCTCTCTGTCTCTGTCTCTCTCTATCGATCTCTCTCTCAGTGTCTCTGTCAGTCTCCCTGTCTGTCTGTCTCGCTGTCTGTCTTGTCCGTCTCTCTGCCTTGTATCTGTGTGTGTTCGTTCGTCTTCAGTTTAACCCTCAAAGTGCTGGATATAATAAAACATACTTACAGAAATCATGCTTAAAACAAAGGGATAGTTTGCCTCCGCTACCTGTGCTCTGATTTGGGGCATTTGTATGCTTATCAGTAAGAATAAATAGGCAAACCTATACATTTTTGGAAAGTAGAGTGAATGAAGAATCAGATAAAAGTAAGAAAAAGGCTGTACCTTGTAAGTAGTTGGAGATATTCCACAGGATATAAACAACAAATTTTGCAAACTTGTTTTCCAAAAACGTCAACCACAATGTTTATAGGTATTTTCACATCTTTTATAGAGTCAAAATCTCAAAATTGGCATTAAACTGTGCAGAAAATGTTCTGGCTGCAGAATCATGAAATGAATATAACTGAAACAATGAAATTATAAGCACTGTATTATTTGTTTGAGACACACCCACCGACGCCACGCACGCGCACATCTACAATACTTTATGCAATCACAGGCAAAAACAGAAATAAATGTTTTCTTTTAGCTCATGTTGCTTTCAAAAGCAGCAAGAATGCTTTAAATCAAAATAATTTCCAGTTTTCTAGCTTGATTTGGTCAAGAAATCACAATAGACCCATGCCTAACCCACTTTACCACCCTCCCCACCCCCATCACCCAACCCCCAGTTTTTGTGGCTGGAGGCACAAAACTGAATGAACAACAAGCAAGCCAGCATGCCCAAGTGTCAAAATAACAAAGCCGTTTTCACCAGAATCCCTGTCAGCAAATGAATCATCACTAGTGACAAGGTCACTCATTTCCTGAGCTTTGTCAACTTCAGTGTCACTCATTGTTTACAAAAAATACGAAGATCTGGACTTATAAACTCAGTCAAAGTTTGTGCAAACACAAGCAGGGAGGCAGTAACACCAGAACGAGGCAGTTTTACGAAGGCTGCCGAGCATAGCCGTACGATGTCGGACCTTATGTAAACAGAGCCACGATCGTGGCCCATCGCACTTTACCGGGAAAGCCACGATCGTGGCTTATCGCGCTCTCCGGGTTAACGTCTTTCCACTTGAAGTGATATTAGTGGTAGGGGTTGTGGGAGGGGGGTGGGGGGTAAAAGTGTGTGTAGGGTGAATAGGGAGAGACAAGGCTAGGGAAAATGGAAACGTTATAAACGCCAGCATCAAACAACTATAACAAATGTCCTATTGGACTACGCAGCAAACCTTCTGCAACAGCAAATAACATATTGGAATTATTAATAACACATTCAAAAGAACTTTTGGTGAAGTCTGGCAAAAAACATTTTAGATTCTGACATTCGAATATTATATGGTTGCTAGATATATGTTCTCCACATATGCATCTGACATCTTTGCTGAACTTAGTTATAAAAGCATTCAGTTTTATCCTGTTTGATAAGGTATGGATCTGCCTTAATCTTATTGAATTACTGTATGTATTTGACTGATTGATTGTTCCCAGTTGTTGAACATTAATTACACTATGGTTTAAAGTTTTGCCGTTTTCCTGGTATAATTATCTGACTTTGTTCCACGATGTATTTTCTAGTATTCAATAACAATCTTGTACAGACAGACTCACAGAGGCACATGAAATTCTATGGTTCCCTGTTCTCTGTGTGTGAGTGTGCGTGTGTGCGTGTACAAGGGAGGGATACTCAGAAAAAAAATGATAAATTAAAACAATGCTGTGAATATTTCCTTAACCCCTAAGCTGCCTATATGATGAGATAACTCGTCAGCACAAGCATGTATGCTTCGCTGCCACAATTACAAGATAACTCATCATAAAAATATTCTGACTTTTCCTTGGTTTCATTCAGTTCGTTGACAAATACTCTTGTATCTTTAGCTAGGGGAATCATCCTAGATTCTATTCATAGGTAGAAAACCCATTACATCATGAGGCAGTACTTTATTTGAATGTTTTAGTTGGGTTACTGCCAAAGTGTTTGTGCCCGGCTCCTCGCTCGCTCAGCAAAATGTCGGACACCAAGAGTTGCCATGGACCAAGATTGCTTTCATTAGCTGATGCTCAGAAAGAATTAATACGTAAATTCTAAGGAGAAGACAGTGGTGAACTTTTATTGGATGATTTGATAGAAAATAAAGGGAGCAATAAAGAGACTGGCTAAGATACGACTACCAGTGAGTGATACAGCATGTCATTGAAAATTTATGAAATTGGAAAAAATCATGTGTTTTCAGTTTTGTATTCTTTATTCATTTACCTTTCACTCTTCAGAAAATATGTACTTTTAATTATGGGTCTTTCTCCAGTAACAAAGAGCACTGTCACAGATTTTTTTGAAAATATATACCTGTTTTTTTTTGTGAAAAAATCCTGGCAAATAGATTTCACTTAAATCTTTTTTTCGTGGCAGCGAAATGGTTAAACAATGATTTACACAAATTGTGTGTGTGCATGCACAGGTGTGTGTACTGTAGAAGTATGTGTACAAAATTGTAATAATTAACCTCTTCAAATTCAATTTCAGTGCCCTGGGACTTTGTTCTAATACGATATGATATAGATCCACAAAAATGCTTTGCAATTTCCTCCAAGCTATATTATATCCATCCACGTCATTTCACTTTCAGGATATATCACAAAACTTTGTGTTTTAAAGTTGTTGTGTCCCAATGGCCACAGTCATGTAAAACGGTCATTTCTGGAACTGTTGCAGGTCAAGGTCATCCGATGAAACCGCACCGCATTGCACTGACCCACAGTTTGGTTCTCCATTATGATCTGCACAAAAAGATGAAAGTAAGGCCATGAGCTGGTCAGCAGTTGTTTGAATTAACATTGAATGGTTCTATATCTTTTTGCTGTATTATTAATGTCTGCATTGATCTGTAGTATACTGATACACACTTATTGACACGCTCGTGCTCCCCACTCATGCAAACAGAGGCATAAGTTTGCTGACACAAAGTTTTCTTACACACACACACACACACACACCACACACACACGCATGCACACACGGACGCACGCACACTCACTCACAGAGACTGACTGACTCACTCACTCACACTAAATAAGTAAATTGACTGATGCATGTAATTTTCTTCTTTTTTTTCTTCTTTTTTTTTTTTTCCCCAATGGATCTATGTCCAGTGTACAATGTAGGCAGTCGGGTTGGGTTTGCAGATTTTGACTTGCACCAGTTGCGTGAGTAATAGCGTTATATAATCTGTTATTTCTGTTGATAATTAATATCAATACTTGTACTACTACTAGTTGTAGAGTTATGGCTTGGTTTTTGTGACATCTCACTGTTCATTATTTTCTGTCTTCCGCTCTGTCTCCCTCCCTCAATAGTTCCATGGAGAATTGTTTTAGAAAGGTGATTTGATCTTGTGAAATGGCTGTATCAATCATTCAATGAAGTTTCCTTTTCTTAACTGATGTCAGCAGATAGGTCTTTATATGGTTGGTGCAATGTGCTGCTTGATGTTTTGCCACATTGAAAATTTTCAGGATGAGTTATGGGAGAAGAAGACCACTTACTTCAATTGTGACACATAACAATTTATTATATATATATATATATATATATATATATATATATATATATATATGTGTGTGTGTGTGTGTGTGTGTGTGTACAGTACAGTATATTACAGCATATCTGTATTTGTCACTATACATTGTGTGAGTAACTACTAACTATGAGTATGAATGACACGCTTTTACCACTGTGCACTGGTAAAAGGCACATGTATGCATGTGTGTATATTGACTTTTGGCAGGTATACAAGCCATACAGAGCCACATTCCATGACATGTGTCGCTTCCATTCAGAAGAGTACATAGAGTTTTTGCGGCGTGTAACCCCAGTCAACCTGCAGAGCTACACCAAGTCCCTAACACACTTCAACGTCGGGGAAGACTGGTGAGTCGCAAGGCCTGTGTCCTTGGAGGAGCACACACTCAGTCTCCACTTGTGTTTTGTTTCTATTCTATTCCTTCCAGAATTATAGACACACACAGAGAGACACCATTAGAGCACACACTACTTTTAAAACTCAAGACAGAATGTTTCAATGATTAACTCCATTGTTCTGACGTGGTCATTTGCTGGGATATTGTCCTTGAGGCTTGTGTGTGGGATTTTATTGTGTGAGCTCTGAATGATTTTATGGGTTCATGCTCTGTAAATATTATATAATTATTATTGATATTTAAAAATCATCATGAGCAAAATATTTCACTGCCTAAACTTAGACCTGAAATATCCTTCGATAATGTCTGTTGATAGTATATCTTGGGTTTATAGTGTTACTCCATCATGTATTGAGGCCTTTTGAGAATGAAGCATTGTATTCATGAAAATAGTTTGTCTTTATTGTACTTAACAGCATATTAATTTAGGTTGACACAGATCTGTGTGTCAGCCTTATGTTTGATGATATATTTGACACAGGTATAAACATACATTTATTTACTTGTCATGACAGCCTGGTGTTTGGTGATATATTTGATATGTATTTATAAACATGTTATGTAAACTTACATGTCATAATAGTCCTGTGTTTAATAATATATATTTGACCTCATAGACAGATGTTTGCATATCATGACAGCCTGGTGTTTGATGATGTATCTGAGTCATATTTTATGAATATGTATTATATATATCATGACAGCCTGGTGTTTGATGATATATTTGACATGTATAACGGAAAAAGAGGGCGCTAGCCAGCGGGACAAAGGGGAGGTTACCTCGGGAGGTTATCGGCCGTAGTTTCGTTTTCTCCGCATAGGCGGATAGTAGTTTGCACAGGCAGGAATGCCAGACCCCTGCCGGAGTCTGCACTAGTTGGGTCACGGTAAATATGTTAATTAAACGTAATTTTAGATAGAAAATTTCCTTTTACTTGTGTTGACAGCCTGATGTTTGATGATATATTTGACATGTATTTGTTTATGTGTGTTGACAGCCCGATGTTTGATGATATATTTGACCTGTATTTGTTGACATGTGTTGACAGCCCGGTGTTTGATGATATATTTGACCTGTATTTGTTGACATGTGTTGACAGCCCGGTGTTTGATGGTATATTTGACCTGTATTTGTTGACATGTGTTGACAGCCTGATGTTTGATGGTATATTTGACCTGTATTTATTGACATGTGTTGACAGCCTGGTGTTTGATGATATATTTGACCTGTATTTGTTGACATGTGTTGACAGCCCGGTGTTTGATGGTATATTTGATCTGTATTTGTTGACATGTGTTGACAGCCTGGTGTTTGATGATATATTTGACCTGTATTTGTTGACATGTGTTGACAGCCCGGTGTTTGATGATATATTTGACCTGTATTTGTTGACATGTGTTGACAGCCCGGTGTTTGATGGCATGTTTGACTTCTGTTCCCTGTACACGGGGGCTTCCCTGGAGGGTGCTGTTAAGCTGAATAATGGGGTAAGTGAGCTGTCTATGCCAACATTGCATTTAGTTCTTAATTCTTATTTCGCTGTACATGTTTCATTCTCTAGTTCCATTTTATTTCACTGCACATGTTTCAGACTATAGTTCCATTGAATAAGCAGACAATTTTTCTTAGTCTGTTTTGTTTTTCTTCTTTACACTCCAAGACCTGTATATTTTCAAGACAGGATATATATTGTTTCTAATAATGTCCAGTAAGAGCCAGGTTCCTGTATTCCTGTGTAAGAATATGTATCTGTCATTGCAAAATGTTAACAAGTGCTGTCTGTTTTCTGCTTGAATGATTGGTATGCCATGCCTTTTTTATGTGAGAAAGAGTAGTAAAGTGACTGCAGAGGAAAGTGAGCACTTAGGAGAAAGCATGTGAAGAGATATGACTTTTTCTTATGAGAGAAAAGGGAGTACTTAGTCTGTGTTTTGTGACAACAGGGTGAACTGTTATTTGAACCAGTCAGATGGTTTGATATGTGAGTGAAAGTTGAACTATGAACCAATCAGATGGTTTGATATGTGAGTGAAAGTTGAACCATGAACCATTAAGATGGTTTGATTTGTGAGTGGAAGTTGAACTATGAACCAATCAGCTGGTTTGATTTGTGAGTGAAAGTTGAACCACGAACCAGTCGGCTGGTTTATTATGCTGCTGTTTGTTGTGCGGCTGTAAAGGGAGCGGTGGCTGAACCAGTCAGATGTTTTGTTTCTTGTTTTTCAGCACTGTGACATTGCCATTAACTGGTCAGGGGGACTGCACCATGCCAAAAAGTATGAGGTGAGGTCACATGGTTCATTTGTTTGTTTTGGGTTTGCTTGTTTCGGTTTGGTTTGTTGTATTTTTGGCTGTGACAGATTGACTAGTTAGTGACTGACATGAAGCAGATGAAAGAGGTGTCCCAAGAGAGAAGACAGGTGGACTGTTGCTCATGGCCTGGGCCCCAGGAGGGGTGATGATCAGTGATGTTCATGATTGTCAGGGGCATTGTGTTTGTTGGTTGATGTAATGATGATACGTTTAGTCTTTGTTAATGTGGGGAACATGTCTTGTGTTTGATATTTTGATGCTGATGTGTTTTGTCTTTACTACCAGTAACATGTTAGTAAATAAAGATTTTGTAATTGCAGTACTTTAATAGTATGTTAAGTTGATATTGTAATGCCATTGTTAGGAACACCATATCGGTGTAGTTGATATTACAGTGCTGATAATGGCATTGTTATTCTTTGTCGTTGTTAGGAATGGCATGTGTTTGGTGTTTTAATGCGGATGTTTTTAGTCTTTACCATTTTTACCAGCAACACATCAGTGTATATTGTATGTAGCTGACATTGTAATGCCATTGTTAGCAACTCCATATCACTGTGTGTGTGATACTGATAGTTGTGTACCAGTATAACAGAGCACTATGTGACTGTATGTTGGCATCGTTGAGGTGAAGACGGTTTTATCTGGTTGACAGGCCTCAGGGTTTTGCTACGTGAATGACATCGTCATTGCCATTCTGGAACTTTTAAAGTGAGTCCTACCTTTGTTCTGCATTACTTTTCTTTGTGTCTGCATACTTCATTCGTTTATTTATTTATGGTCTGTACATCTAAGATAATGATGTTAGACTGAAAATGAATGATATTATTATTATTATCATTGTTATTATTATTATTATTTCTGTCATCATGATTATTATTTTTACTTAGAAATCATCATTTCTGGAAATCAGTGATGGGGGAAGAACTTTCAACTGAAAAGGGGACAGTTGAGGTGGACGGGAGAGGAGGGAGGGGGGGACTGAGGAAGGAAGAGAGAGCTCCATACTCCACCTGTCGAAAGCTTGCTTCACCTGTCACTGTTTAATCCATCCTCCCCACCCCTCCCCTGCCCTCCATATCTGCATGCTACATCTGTCCAAAGCTAGCCTTGCCTGTTACTGTTACATTTCAGAATTCAAGTACTTCATTGTCCATGTTAAAAAATACTATTTTTTATACTATTTCCACAGCATATTGTATGGATGATTAAATCATAATGATATAAATCCTCCTATGTGTGCAAAAGACTTTGAAAGAGAAATGGAATATCACAATCACAATTCTTATACTTGCCACCAAATCGTCTGTGCATATGTCTTCACTGAGTGTCACTCACTTCCACCAAGGATTAAGAGTCCACCAAAGAAGAGTCCACCAGCTTACTGTTAGCAGCATTTAAACCACCTATCATGAACATCCCCTGTCTGTCATGTGTGCATACCACACCTTTCCACAGGTTGCTTTGTCTGTGATGATTGCATCACCCCTTCAAAGTCTTTCATGCACAAGATTTCTCACACAAACATGAAAAAAAGTGTATTGTATTATTGTATTGTATTACTTTTTGCCACAGCAGATTTCATTGTGTGAAATTTAGGCTGCTCTCCACAGGGAGAGCGTGTCACTACAGTGCAGTGTGACCCTTTTTTTTTAAATCTCCTATTTTTCTGCCTGCAGATGTATTTGTTATCCTATCAAAGTGGATTTTTTTAAGGACTAGAGGATGGGGAGAAAATACTGGCAATGTGTGTAAAATGTCCACGACTGTGTATGTGTGAATGTGAAGAAGACTCTTGTGTCTTTCAGATACCATCAACGTGTGCTGTACATAGACATTGACATTCACCATGGGGACGGAGTGCAGGAAGCCTTTTACTTGACTGACCGCGTCATGACCGTCTCCTTCCATAAATATGGCAACTTCTTCTTCCCTGGCACAGGTACCTTCTTCTCTTCAAACACACTCCCTCTGTCTGCCTTACTGTCTTTCTGTCTTCATCTGTCTCTCGCTCTCTTTGTTTCACTCTGTCCTCCGCTCTGGCACACAGGAGAAGAGGACGATAATTGCAAGGCACAGAATCTTTATTGAAGGAGTCTTTCACATGTTTGCGTGTGTTGCAGACATAAAGCGCACAGAGCTTCAAGAATATGCGCTATAGCAAGATGTCTCAACAAATAAATAAATAAATAAATGTGTGTGATGTTGTGAGTATGTACAGATGTGTACTACTTGATAATTATGTTTTTCAGTGTGTGTGCATGCATATTTGTCAACAAATTCCATGGGCAGTGACAGGGGTGTGTCTGTGTGTGTCTCTGCCTGTGTGCATGTGTTAACAGGTGACAGGTTGTGTGCTGTGACAGGTTGTGTGTGTGTGTGTGTGTGTGTGTCCACATGTTGTGTGCAGTGACAGGGTGTGTGTGAGTGTGTGTGTGTGTGTGTGTGAACAGTTGCCATGTTGTGTGCAGTGACAGGTTGTGTGTGTTTGTGTGTGTGCAGGTGACATGTATGAGATAGGAGCGGACAGCGGGCGACATTACTCAGTCAATGTTCCCCTGAAGGAAGGCATTGACGATGAGTGTAAGTGTCCCCCCCTTTGGTTCGGTGCTGTAGTCCCCTCAAGTTGTTCGTGTGTTGATGTGAAGCAGCAGTGGTCAGACTACTGCTGGCTGAACCCCTGGCCTCCTGTGGTTCAGAGAATTGATAAAAACATTTCTTGCATGTGTTTCAGTACTTTTTCTGTAACATCCACTGAGCACATGTCTGACATTATGAGTCTTTGATTATCGTGCTGTTTGTTTACAATATTTTGAAATCAGGTGACGGGCGCAATAGCCGAGTGGTTAAAGTGTTGGACTGTCAGTCTGAGGGTCCCGGGTTTGAATCACGGTGACGGCGCCTGGTGGGTGAAGGGTGGAGATTTTTATGATCTCCCAGGTCAACATATGTGCAGACCTGCTAGTGCCTGAACCCCCTTCGTGTGTATATACAAGCAGAAGATCAAATACGCACGTTAAAGATCCTGTAATCCATGTCAGCGTTCGGTGGGTTATGGAAACAAGAACATACCCAGCATGCACACCCCCGAAAACGGAGTATGGCTGCCTACATGGCGGGGTAAAAACGGTCATACATGTAAAAGCCCACTCATGTGCATACGAGTGAACGCAGAAGAAGAAGAAGAAGAAATCAGTTTTTCCCTGACTTGTTTTTTGTTGGTACTCAAGGCCCCTAAACTAAAGAGGTAGAGTTGTGCACCAGGTAGAAGAGTGATAAGAAGAGCAAATATAATTTTTAAGCATGTATGTATATTTGCATGTGTCTGTAGACATATGCACACATGTACATGGCTGCACAGTTGTAGGTCAGCACATGTATATAATTATGTGTGAAACATAAAGTTTTCTGTCTGTCTCTCTCTTTTGTCTAACTATAAAGTTGTTATCATTTTTTATTAATTTTTTTATATAATTATTATTATTATTAACACCATCATCATCATCATACAGACGCCATTGTTGCTGTGGAACCCTCTGTATGTCTTCAGGGCTCATCACTGACTTGGTGTCCTACATGTCCAATACTTTTCTGTGATTAATGTATCTGCACTTTTTTGAAAAAAAAAAAAAAAAAAAAAAAAAAAAAAAATCACAATTGAATAAAGTGTTCCTGTGTTGCAGCCTACATGAGTGTTTTCAAGCCAGTGATCAACAGTGTGATGGAGTTTTACCAGCCCACCTGTGTTGTCCTTCAGGTAGATTTACCCCCTTTGTTTATTTCCCAACATCAAATATATTATTTTACCACCAGCCCACCTGTGTTGTCCTTCAGGTAGATATACCCCCTTTGTTTATTACCCAACATCAAATATATTATTTTACCACCAGCCCACCTGTGTTGTCCTTCAGGTAGATATACCCCCTTTGTTTATTACCCAACATCAAATATATTATTTTACCACCAGCCCACCTGTGTTGTCCTTCAGGTAGATATACCCCCTTTGTTTATTACCCAACATCAAATATATTATTTTACCACCAGCCCACCTGTGTTGTCCTTCAGGTAGATATACCCCCTTTGTTTATTACCCAGCATCAAATATATTATTTTACCACCAGCCCACCTGTGTTGTCCTTCAGGTAAATATATATATATATATATATATATATATATATATATATATATATATATATATATATATCCATGCACCCAACTTTCTATTGACTGATAAATTGATTGATTATTCCTTCTCCTAAATTGATTGATTATTATTCCTTCTCCTTCCAGCCACAATTAAATGACGTAATTGCTTTAGATCTACTTTTAAGCAACTATTAATGGTGTGTGTTTGTGTGTGTGTGTGTGTGTGTGTGTGTGTGCAGTGTGGAGCAGATTCGCTGGGCAGTGACCGACTGGGCTGTTTCAACCTCAGTGTCAAAGGTCACGGGTGAGTGACAGGTGTTTCATGGTGTGATAATAGATGATGCAGTCTGAGGCCCATGTTAATCTAACATTAATATATGGCATTGATAACATGTCTGTTGTGTCAAACACCATGTGATGTGATTAGTTTGTGGGGACTGACAGGTTGTCAAGGATCTCAAGGCCCTGATCAGTGCATTGGCTTTACGCAGGCGGGCGCCATAGCTGAACGGTTAAAGCGTTGGACTTTCGATCTGAGGGTCTCGGGTTCGAATCACCGTGACGGCGCCTGGTGGGTAAAGGGTGGAGATTTTTACGATCTCCCAGGTCAGCATATGTGCAGACCTGCCAGTGCCTTAACCCCCTTCGTGTGTATATGCAAGCAGAAGATCAAATACGCACGTTAAAGATCCTGTAATCCATGTCAGGGTTCGGTGGGTTATGGGAACAAGAACATACCCAGCATGCACACCCCCGAAAACGGAGTATGGCTGTCTACATGGCGGGGTAAAAACGGTCATACACGTAAAAGCCCACTCGCGTATATATGAGTGAACGTGGGAGTTGAAGCCCACAAACACAGAAGAAGAAGAAGAAGAAGGCTTTATGCATCAGTGCATCAGTCAAGCATCTGCTCCTTTAATCCCCCCCCGAAACCCTCACCCCCCCCACCCCACCCCCACCCCCCCCCCAAAAAAAAGAAGAAGAATTATAAAGCAGATGTGGTTTAGGATATATGGATCATCTGCACACTTTAACATCACCTTGAAACTGTTGGGGAGCCATGGTTATCTGTGGAGTGATGGTTGGTTCCGTTTTTGGGATGGGAGGGTGATGTTAGTTTTGTTTGTGTCTGGGAACATAGGTAAATAAAAAGTGACTGAAAGAGCGGACATCTTCTTTTGACATAAACTTAGAATAGAATGTCTTTATTACCAAGTGTACCAGGGTCACAAGGAATATTGGGGGAGATAGTACATAAAAAGGTGAGAAACGTAAATTGAAAATCATACAGAAACACAGATACAGTAGAATTTTGGACACATTGCATATCAATATGAGAACTTGTGATATGCATATTGTGTGGATAGTGACTGTATTGTTATGGTGGATCCACCTGTACAACTGGCTGCAGTCTTCATGCACAGGTCTTGTTTGTATTTTGTTGTTATAGTGATGATGTTCTGTGAAATGCCAGTGAAGTGATGGAAACTTCCTGTTTGTGTGAATTATGATTCAAGATAACTTCCTTTTTTTTTACAGTGTCCAGTAAGCAGCGTTCTTTGATTGCACTTCTTATCATTTCAAGTTTTCATCATTGATTCCACCAGTCATCTGTCGTGTTTCTCCCAACTCATCATACAACCTTCCCCTCCTCTTCAGCCTTATTATTTATTTTTGAATAACATCAGTTGTGAAAATTAAAACTGATACTTGATGTCTACAATCTTAAGCATGTGTGATGAGATGTTAAAAACATATTTCCTAACCTGGTCACTTTGTGTGTGTGTGTGTGTGTGTGTGTGTGTGTGTGTGTGTGTACCTGTGTGTGTGTGTGTGTGTGTTTCTCTGTGTGTGTGTGTGTGTGTGTGTGTACACAGGGAGTGTGTGAAGGTGGTCAAGGACTACGGCCTGCCCATGCTGGTGCTGGGGGGAGGGGGGTACACCAAGAAGAATGTGGCGCGGTGCTGGACCTATGAGACGGCCATCCTGCTGGACGAACAGATCAGCAACGAGATGCCTTACAATGGTGAGTGTGTCTGTGCTCTCTCTCCTTCCTGGGGCCTGGGTCTGACCTCGCTGTGATGGGTGCAATAGCCGAGTGGTTAAAGCATTGGACTTTCAATCTGAGGGTCCCGGGTTCGAATCTCAGTAACGGCGCCTGGTGGGTAAAGGGTTGAGATTTTTCCGATCTTCCAAGCAGAAGATCAAATACGCACGTTAAAGATCCTGTAATCCATGTCAGCGTTCGGTGGGTTATGGAAACAAGAACATACCCAGCATGCACACCTCTGAAAATGGAGTATGGTTGCCTACATGGCAGGGTTAAAAATGGTCATACACATAAAAGCCCACTCATGTACGTATGAGTGAATGTGGGAGTTGCAGCCCACTATAGAAGAAGAAGAGGACCCCACTGTGTGTGTCTCTTGTCTCTGTGTCTTGTGCATGCTGTCCAGGGTTGATGATGAATTTTGTTTAATGTCCCGCCACACATACTGGTGATTGCAGACATTTTGTAAGAGTATTGATCTTTATATTTGAGTGTTATTGCTTAGGGAAATGTAGGCTTTTAGTGATAATAATAAGAAGATTGGTTGTTCACTGGACACACACGCATACACACACGCTTTTGGGACCTTTGGACTGGAGTGAATTTTGACTGAGTTAAGACGAGAATGATAGAGATGTTGGCATGGAAACAGACTGCATGCTTATAGGAGGTGTGGAGGAGGGTTAGGGGGAGAATGAATCATCCCACCTCACTGAAAATAAAGATATTTTTTTTGTTTCATCTTTTTTGTGCGTCGAGAAGAAAGAGTGTGTGACTGAACATGGAATGATTTATCATGGGGACTGTGCAAGTGTGTGTGACTGTATCTCAGATTACCTGGCAAAACCTTCATGTTGTGTGTGTGACTGTGTGTCTCAGTATCTGGCAAAACCTTCAGCCGTGTTCAGGTGTGTGTGACTGTGTATCTCGGATTACTTGGCAAATCCTTCATGTTGTGTGTGTGACTGCGTGTCTCAATATCTGGCAAAATCTTCAAGCGTGTGTGACTGTGTGTCTCAGATTACCTGGCAAATCCTTCATATTGTGTGTGTGACTGTGTGTCTCAGATTACCTGGCAAATCCTTCATATTGTGTGTGTGACTGTGTGTCTCAGATTACCTGGCAAATCCTTCATATTGTGTGTGTGACTGCGTGTCTCAGATTACCTGGCAAATCCTTCATATTGTGTGTGTGACTGCGTGTCTCAGATTACCTGGCAAATCCTTCATATTGTGTGTGTGACTGCGTGTCTCAGATTACCTGGCAAATCCTTCAGGTGCGTGTGACTGTGTGTCTCAGATTACCTGGCAAATCCTTCATATTGTGTGTGTGACTGCGTGTGTCTCAGATTACCTGGCAAATCCTTCATATTGTGTGTGTGACTGTGTGTCTCAGATTACCTGGCAAATCCTTCAGGTGTGTGTGACTGTGTGTCTCAGATTACCTGGCAAATCCTTCATATTGTGTGTGTGACTGTGTGTCTCAGATTACCTGGCGTACTTTGCCCCTGACTTCTCTCTGCACCCAGACATCAGCACAAAGCAGGAGAACCTCAACACTAAACAGGTCAGTGTGAAGTGCTAACGTATGTGTGTGTAGCTGTTTGCAGTTCCCTCTGTGATAATAAATCATTTACAGCGTAGTCTTTTGTCAAGGACCATGAATCTCAAATCAGAAGACAAGATTGCACTGGCTCTTAGTGCTGCAGCCTTTAGGGCCAGTTGGCCTTCCGGAACCAACCCAACACCCACTGTCCCCAAACCCTCTTGGCTGAGAGGGAGGGGATGTAACTTGGGCAAGACATTGTCCACTATAATCAAATTCTAGCCCAGATGGTCTGGAGAGGAGATGCCTCCTCTGCTGTTCTGGTTGTCATAGTCGGACACGACTGATTGTCATGCATGGTGCCATGTGCTGATCCCTGTGCTGTATGTACATCACTTGCTTTCTTTGTTTTGTGTGTGTGTTTTTTTTGTGTTTTTTGTAGTGTAGCATGTATGAATTAGTCTGCATGCTTTAACACCTCCTTGAAACTGAAACTCTCTTCCACCTGAAGAAGAAATGGTGAGATACTGTAACTCTCAGTTGTGTGTGTGTGTGTGTGTGTGTGTGTGTGCATGCATGTGTGCAATTACATACGTGAGCATGTGTGTGTGTGTGTTTCTGTGCAGTTACATGCATGGGCATGTGTGTGTGTCTGTATATATGTGAGTGTGAGTGCTTATGGGTGTGTGTGTGTATGTCTGTGTGCGTGGGTGTGTCTGTATGTGTGTAAGTGATGTATATTTGTGTGTATGTGTGAGTGGTGTCTGTGTGTGTGTATGTGCATGGGTCTGTGCATGTGTGTCTGTGTATGTATGTGTTTAAGTGATGTAGATATATATATATGTGTGTGTGTGTGTGCGTGTGTGCAGTACCTGGAGGCGATCCGTATCGCGACGCACGAGAACCTGAAGAACCTGGCCTGCGCCCCCAGTGTGCAGATGCACGACGTGCCCCCCGACCTGTGCATGGAGAACTCTGAGGAGACAGACCCAGACCT
Source organism: Babylonia areolata (assembly GCF_041734735.1). NCBI lineage: Eukaryota > Metazoa > Mollusca > Gastropoda > Neogastropoda > Buccinidae > Babylonia > Babylonia areolata. The sequence goes on along the minus strand of NC_134878.1, from coordinate 57,830,704 downwards.
GCAGCCCAATGACGAGGAGCTGGATAAAAGGTAGGTGGTCACAGGTGGTGGTGGTCCCTCTGTCTGCACAGTGGTGTGTGTGTACCATAGTGTGATGGGTGTATCAGTGCTGTGTGTGTGTACCACAGTGTGATGGGTGTATCAGTGCTGTGTGTGTACCACAGTGTGATGGGTGTATCAGTGGTGTGTGTGTGTACCACAGTGTGATGGGTGTATCAGTGGTGTGTGTGTGTACCACAGTGTGATGGGTGTATCAGTGCTGTGTGTGTGTTACTGTGTACCACAGTGTGGTGGGTGTATCAGTGGTGTGTGTATGTACCATAGTGTGATGGGTGTATCAGTGGTGTGTGTGTGTACCACAGTGTGATGGGTGTATCAGTGCTGTGTGTGTGTTACTGTGTACCACAGTGTGATGGCTGTATCAGTGCTGTGTGTGTGTACCACAGTGTGATGGGTGTATCAGTGGTGTGTGTGTGTACCATAGTGTGATGGGTGTATCAGTGGTGTGTGTGTACCACAGTGTGATGGGTGTATCAGTGGTGTGTGTGTACCACAATGTGATGGGTGTATCAGTGGTGTGTGTGTGTTACTGTGTACCACAGTGTGATGGGTGTATCAGTGCTGTGTGTGTACCACAGTGTGATGGGTGTATAAGTGGTGTCTGTGTACCACAGTGTGATGGGTGTATCAGTGGTGTGTGTGTACCACAGTGATGGGTGTATCAGTGGTGTGTGTGTGTACCATAGTGTGATGTGTGTATCAGTGGTGTGTGTGTGTACCATAGTGTGATGTGTGTATCAGTGGTGTGTGTGTGTTACTGTGTACCACAGTGTGATGGCTGTATCAGTGCTGTGTGTGTACCATAGTGTGATGGGTGTATCAGTGCTGTGTGTGTGTTACTGTGTACCACAATGTGATGGGTGTATCAGTGGTGTGTGTGTGTACCACAGTGTGATGGGTGTATCAGTGGTGTGTGTGTGTACCACAATGTGATGGGTGTATTAGTGCTGTGTGTGTGTGCTACAATGTGATGGGTGTATCAGTGGTGTGTGTGTACCACAGTGTGATGGGTGTATCAGTGGTGTGTGTGTACCACAGTGTGATGGGTGTATCAGTGGTGTGTGTGTGTACCACAGTGTGATGGGTGTATCAGTGGTGTGTGTGTACCACAGTGTGATGGGTGTATCAGTGGTGTGTGTGTGTACCACAGTGTGATGGGTGTATCAGTGGTGTGTGTGTGTACCACAGTGTGATGGGTGTATCAGTGGTGTGTGTGTGTACCACAGTGTGATGGGTGTATCAGTGCTGTGTGTGTGTTACTGTGTACCACAGTGTGATGGCTGTATCAGTGCTGTGTGTGTGTACCACAGTGTGATGGGTGTATCAGTGCTGTGTGTGTGTACCACAGTGTGATGGGTGTATCAGTGGTGTGTGTGTGTACCACAGTGTGATGGGTGTATCAGTGGTGTGTGTGTACCACAGTGTGATGGGTGTATCAGTGGTGTGTGTGTGTTACTGTGTACCACAGTGTGATGGGTGTATCAGTGCTGTGTGTGTACCACAGTGTGATGGGTGTATCAGTGGTGTGTGTGTACCACAGTGTGATGTGTGTATCAGTGGTGTGTGTGTACCACAGTGATGGGTGTATCAGTGGTGTGTGTGTGTACCATAGTGTGATGTGCGTATCAGTGGTGTGTGTGTGTACCATAGTGTGATGTG
>NC_134878.1:57811485-57823985 GCF_041734735.1 Babylonia areolata | reverse complement strand
TGACTTCATTTGCCATGAGCATGAGAGAAGCCTGTGGAAGAGCGTGAAGTTATGTTTGGTGGTACATGCGACTGTTGCTGTTCTTCCTTCGTGAAGACTGTGTGTGTGTGTGTGTGTGTGTGTGTGTGTGAACAAAGATGAAGTGATGAAGGTGATCTCACGTGACCCCTTGACACAGACATGGGAAGTTTGGTGACGTTTCCTTCTGAATGATTGACGTGAGAAACCACAGTGGTGTATCAATATTATATTGATGTCTGTGAAATAAATTGATCATTGATGTCGTTTTAAATGCTGTGTCTTTCTGCTATGTTGGTGCATTCATTGCACTTGCGCACGCATGTGTGTGTATACTCTGTGTGTGTGTGCGCATACCGACCAACCTAGGTATCATATTAGAAGTTCGGACATGCAGGCATGTATGAAAATTAAAGAAAAAAAAAAGTTTTTAAAAAGATGCAGAGAGCAGAGTACATACACTGAACATCTGCCCAGTGAATAGACCATTGAAATAGAGCTGCATTGCACAAGCGTGGTGGTCTTTGCCTTGTTCGGTGACACTGAAGAGAGGTCGGAGGAGTGGTTTCCATTCCTGGTGCTGGCCTCAGGAATGCTCACAGTATGTGTGTGAATGTGTGTGTGCTGTTGGATGACAGGTGCACTGATCGATAGTCACGCAGATTGTGTTCCGTTAAAGGAAGATGAACTGATTGATACATAAATGTTTGTGCACCAGGACAGTATGTGCTCCATTTGGAGGACAGAAGCATTATTTGATAGAATCCTTAGCAGGTTGTGTTCCGTTAAAGGAAGATGAACTGATTGATACATAAATGTTTGTGCACCAGGACAGTGTGTGCTCCATTTGGAGGACAGAAGCATTATTTGATAGAATCCTTAGCAGGTTGTGTACTGTTAAAGGAAGATGAACTGATTGATACTTTAATGCATGTGCACCATTAGAGGACAGATGCATTATTTAATAGAATCTTTATGCAGGTTGTGTACAGTTAAAGGAAGATGAAGAGACTGATAGTTAAATTTATACTAAAGTGTATGTGTACCATTAGAGGACAGATACACAGATTGACAGGAATCCTCATGAAGGTTAATCAGACACAGGGCGTGGTGTGGGGAAAGAGTGTAATGAGGGTTGGTGTGTATGTGAGAGAGTGAAAGGTGATGGGATGTCATTGTGTGTACATGTGTGTGTGTGTGTGAGAGAGAGAGAGCAAGGCTGCCAGGAGCATGTCTGTGAGAGAGAGAGTGACAGGGACCAGATCACTTAATGACCATATCGAACAAGAGAATCACAGAAGAAAAGTGAACCTTTTTGTGAGTCATTTTATTTCGAATCCCTGTCACACTGTACAGCATTTTTGTTGGTTTTTTTTTTCTTTTTGGAAGTATAGCATCACAGTGGTTAGTTACCATAGTTACCACAGTCACACACAGTGTGCAAGATGATGACACAGTAACAGCAGGAACATTATACAGCTCTCATTGAGAACATCATGTCAGGGTTAAAGGTTCAAAGCCTTTAACAGCCATCAGGGCAATGGATTCGTAATTACCAACTGTCAGGGCAATGGATTCGTAATTACCAACTGTCAGGGCAATGGATTCGTAATTACCAACTGTGTTAAGGGGCTTGGCATAGGAGGGCAGGGCCCAGTCCTCGTCTTCTGCCGTTATAACTTTCCTCAACCACAGTCAGGTTCCCATTCACACCTGGGTGGAGTGAGGAAAATTGGAATACAGTGCCTTTCCCAAGGGACACAATACCATGCTGAAACAGGGACTGGAACCCTGATCACTGGAGACCAGAAATCCAATGCCTGATTCTGTCATGGCGCCTAAAAAAAGAGCATGAAAAGGAAATAAGAGACACAGCTGAATTGTCAGTGACCTCAGCCACAGTATGGAACAGACAATTGTCAGGAATACCAAATGGTCAGCACTCATTATACAATACAGTCTTCACTGTCAGTTTTGGATTTCCAACATTGTTTTGCACAAAACATTTGTTTAAGTTTAGTCATCTCTTTCATTCCACTTGTCTTGTCTTTCTCAGTTCCTTTTAACAATCCATCCATCCTTCCTTCCATTCATCCATCCTGCCTTCCATTCATCCATCCTTTTTTCATCCATCCATCACATCCATCCATCTCTGCCCATCCATCCATTCACTACATCCATCCATCCATCACATCCATCCACTCGCCCATAATTCCATCCTTGACTTTCACCCTTGGTGTTGCTTTTGTGAGTGTTTGCCCACTTTTGTAGTTTGTGTTTCTTGTGAAGCTGTCTGGTTCTGTCTGGCTTTGAATCTGTATCAATGGATTTTGAGAAAAGAAACCGTCATGGACAAAATTCACAAGCCTTGGCTGCAATTCTTCTGACATTAACTGGTTTGGTATAGCATTTGGCCGACATACAGCTTCAGTGCTGTATGCATGACACATATACCAGAACTTAGTGCCTTCGATGCATGAGTAATAGTCTGGTGGCTTCAACATCTCACACCAAACCTGCTCCTGGGGATTTCTGTAGGACTGGGAAGGGAGTGAATGGCTAACAAGTGCAGTAACTCCAATCTTCAGTACCACAAGGGCTGACAACCTGAAGCCACCAATACACCACCTACCCTGAGCACACATACACACACACACACACACACACACACACAGAGATAAATGATGGATACAGAAGTGGACATGCACAAGTCTGAAGGAACAAACTGGGTCATTACACACACACAACACAAAGTGTGTGCTATGCACACATAGACAATGTGTGCTGAAGGTACATAAAGTGTATGGATCACAGGAAGAAAAGAACCCAAAAAATAAGCAGCCTGTTAAATACAAGTTCCACCCATGCCTCCCTGCCCCCAAACCATGAAGTGCATGAACTACAGTTAGCATGGATCATGTTGCCAGCAGTCTTATCTAAACTCCCGCAAGGCCAGATTTATTTCAAATAATAACGAGAGGCAAGGCCTTCAAGACTCACTTGTGATACACTTAAAAAAAAAAAAAAAAATCTAATCGTTAAAATGTGTTCTGTATTTGTTGTTATAAAGCTTCGCGTTTAAAAAAAATAAAAGAAAAAAAGTCCTAACCAGATTCGAATCCCGCGTGTTCGGGTGAGAAGAAACTGCCTTATCCATTACACTATCGTGGCTCCTTAACTGATGTTCTAAAATTTAACATTTGAACATACTTTTTTAAAGGGCGATAAATCAATTGCAGTATACTGTGAATTCCGACTGATTCTGTGGATATTTTTATGGCAGTTTGGGGCATAATCCAGTAAGTGATGAGGCGTTCACAAATCTTTCTCTGAATAAATATTTAACGGTCTCCTTCTCCAACTTTCCATCACATGTTATCATGTATTGTCCATTGAATATAGAATTGAACGGGCAGGTCAACAACTTGAAACAAAGTGGCGTCGTTCGTGTTCACGAAGAATATGAGCACACACTTTGAATGTGTATGAATATGTGTACGCAATTGATTTTTGCCCATGACCTTCAGGGCTCAGCCAACAGATCTGTAAAGTCCACTTGTATTGATTTTAGTATTTTCCGAAAAAAAACCACTTGGGCGAATGAACATAGTGAAAGCCCTGTACACTGAGAGTAAAACACACAAGCTTTTATGTATTGAGTATAATTTCAAAATGTAATGTTTAAGATGAGAAAGATTGGTTTAAAGCAAATTAAGTCCCCTAGCATTAATTACAGAGTAATTTCCCTTCTTTACTATCTGCACCAAAACGTTTGCAAAATAAATAAAACTTCCATGCTTAGCAAAAGAAGTTCCTGTTTGAACAAAAAATAATAATGACTGCTCTTGTTGTTGTGTCAGAATATCAGATCAAAGTGCCAAGTTTAGAGAATACAAAAAATATAAATATAACAGTAAATGCAGTTTGCATATAATTAGGCTTCATTTAAAAAAAATTTTTGTGCCCATCCCAGAGGTGCAATATTGTTTTAAACAAGATGACTGGAAAGAACTGAATTTTTCCTATTTTTATGCCTAATTTGGTGTCAACTGACAAAGTATTTGCAGAGAAAATGTCAATGTTAAAGTTTACCACGGACACACACACACACACACACACAGACAACTGAACACCGGGTTAAAACATACTCACTTTGTTTACACAAGTGAGTCAAAAATGTGTTGACAAGAGGATGGGATAGTGGTTGAACGCTGGTTTAGTGTGTGTCTGTTACCAATACTGAACACAGCAGAATGGATTGTTGATCACTGGGACCAGAGTTGTGAGGGTGTGTTAACGTCCACTGTTTCAGCAGCATTACTCCCATGCCACTCATTCCGAGTCCCCCATTCGCAGCCACACCCAGGTATGTCACAGTCCCAGCATTGGCAGTCTGCAGGGAACTATCAATGTTAGGTCACCAGGAGGCCACACACCAGAGGAGGCCCTGCATTGCTGTTGAGTCACTCTGGCTGTGTTCAGTAGTGCCTGTTCTCATTAAACATATACAGAACACCACCTACTCAACTCCCTACTGATGACAAGAATCGCTCAGTCGTGGAGCCAGACTGAGTTAACATCTCAGAGTAACCACCACCACCACCACCACTGAAGACCTTGACAGGGCATGGCCCTAAAACAGATGTTTATGGGGATAGAAACTGAGGTCACCATGAGAGCAGGGCATAAGTCCACCTTGAAGTGTTCCCAACCAGTCCTGTGAGGTGATGTCATTCAAACAGGTGTGGTCATCACAGGATTTATTTCTCCCATCACCATACATCACATGCAGCCAGTTAAAAATCACCTTATATTACAATAATGTAGCCAGTTAATAAATCACATTGAACAATAGTGTAGCCAGTTAAACAATCATACAGAACAATAATGTAGCCAATTAAAAAATCATAGAACAATAATGTAGCCAGTTAACTATATAGAACAATAATGTAGCCAATTAAAGAATAATAGAACAATGATTTAGCCATTAAAAAAAATAAATAAATAAACATATTGTACAGCAATATACCTAATCCAAAAACCATGATTAAATCAAGAATTAGAAGGTGATCAGATCAAATGAAGATGGACACCCCTCAGGACTCTAGAGAAACAACAATACTTGTGTGTAGAACATTCAGGGAACTGTGTAGAATCATCATAACATGAGTGTGCAGTGCAGTGTTTTTTGCATGAACCTGTCCTGACTTGTAGTCAAGTGACCCTCACAGCAGGTGTTGTGAACAGAGACCTCAGTAGGTGTTGCACCTGGGACATGACACCTATGCCGTCTTTAAGTGAAGGAGGGGCACTCCATGCTGATTGACCATTGGTCACTGCTGACGGAAGTCAAGAACCCAATCTGTCAATCATTCGCCAGAAGACAGAGAGAAAAACAGGACACAAGGGAAAAGAATAAGCACAATTTGTCTTTTTTTTCTTCTTTTTTTGTGGGGTGGGGGGATTTGTCTCTCTTTTTGGGGGGGTGGGGTGGGGGGTGTTGAGGGGGAGTTCAGTAAATGTTTGTCTTCTCGGGGAGTCAAGTGGGTTTTTTTTTTCATGAAAGTTTATAAAGCAGTCCTGCAATACATGATGCAGTGATAATACTGTGTACACTGTATGCAGATAAAATGTTAATACTGTATACACTGTATACAGTTAAAAAAAATTTGCAATGCAGAATAAATAAAGAAAAGAAAGAAAAAAAGTATGTGCACTGTATGTAAATCATAATGTACATTTTCACACTGATCTCACCTGTCAGCACAATAATCTCACAAAAGGGAACACAGCTGGTGTTCAAATCCTAACTCACTTCCACCACCATCCTCCTCCTTCTCCTCCTCCTCCCCCACAAGGAACTGACCAGTGGAAATACAGCAGCAGTAACATTATGATCAAGCTCAAGGAATGGCATCCTGTTGTTGAGATGGGACAAACCCAGGACAGTGGGGTATGGGGCGTGGTGCAGGCATTGAGAACATGCCGCAACACAGGAAGCTGAACAAAAACGCATGTCTGCAGCATACTTATGCAGCATTGTGCACAACCACAGGTCAAGCCAACTGACCAAGAGACCAAGAAGCTAAAATGACAATATCGTCCCCAAGTTTTCAACAACAGGCAAATGTTTTGAAAAAATAAATCCAAATAAATTTTGCAAAATCGAGTTAAAAACTGACACCAAAAATAAGTATTGTTCCAGGCAATGCATAAGAACAAAAGAAACACTTGAATGTTGACCACACCAAAAAGTTCAAGCGAACTTTCATCTCACAATGCTTGAGTTTTGTTGTTGTTGTTGTTGATTAAAGTCAGACATAAACCCAGGGGCTGATTATTGCAATTGTGTCTCCCCCCCCCACCCCCCACCCCCCACTGAGTGACACCACAATCACAGAGTTACTTGCCCTTTGGTCCCCCAGCGCGGTTATCCATCATCTTCCAGGGATCGTCACTGTCGTCGTCGTCGTCATCAGCCCACACTGAGTTCTCACAGCCTGTAGACGCTGACCCCCTCCCCCCGTCTCCCTCCTCGCAGTCCGTGTCCAGCAGTTTGCCAAACTGCGGCCCCTTCAGCTTACCAAGGGCGCTGAATCCCCGCTCTCGCTCCCCACCGTGCTTCCAGTCGTTGCCCTTGGTGGAGGAGCTGGCCGCCATCTTGTGCTTGAAGCGGGGTGAAGGTCGCTTGGACTCGCGGGTGGACTTCTTCTTATCGGTGTCCAGGATGCCGCGGTGAGCGCTGTCACCCTTCAGCCACTCGTCGCCCTCCTCCTCCCCCACCCATGACCACTCTGCAGGTGGCGGTGGTGCCAGCTCGGCAGCCTTTGTCTGGCACCGTGGACTGCTGGTGGTAGTGGCAGTGGTGATGGTGGGGGTGGGATTGACGGTAGTGGTGATGTTGGTGGAGGACGAGGAGGAGGAGGAGGAGGCTCCATTGCCAGCCATGTCGTGACCATCCCCCGGCGGTGAGTTGTCCATCCAGTCATCGTCCTCTGATAGCAGGCGGCTGCCTTTGGGGTGTCTGCACAGGCATGGTGATACCAACACACACATGGAGTCAACACCAATACACACATAGAATCAACACCAACACACCAACACACATGGAACCAACACCAACACACACATGGAGCCAACACCAACACACATGGAGCCAACACCAACATACACATGGAGTCAACACCAATACACACATAGAATCAACACCAACAAACCAACACACATGGAACCAACACCAACACACCAACACACACATGGAGCCAACACCAACACACATGAAGCCAACACCAACACACATGTGGAATCACCACCAACACACATGTGGAATCACCACCAACACACATGTAGAATCACAACCAACACACCAACACACATGTGGAATCACCACCACCACACATGTGGAATCACCACCAACACACCAACACACATGTGGAATCACCACCACCACACATGTGGAATCACCACCAACACACCAACACACATGTGGAATCACCACCAACACACATGTGGAATCACCACCAACACACCAACACACATGTGGAATCACCACCAACACACCAACACACATGTGGAATCACCCACCAACACACATGTGGAATCACCACCAACACACATGTGGAATCACCACCAACACACATGTGGAATCACCACCAACACACCAACACACATGTGGAATCACCCACCAACACACACACGTGGAGTCAACGTGGGCTGGCTGCTAAACACAACAAAGTCACAGTAGGTTATTTTTGGGTGTGAAAACAACAACAAACTGTTGGGTAACAGCAGAAACAAGAAGTAAATGCAGTATCTCTATACACGCAATGAACACAGCAATTCTGTCATTAATTTTTGTGCTCGTTTTGATTAAAACAAAACAAACAAACAAAACCCCCGCCTGACTCTCAGAAACAGGACATGTGCATGCAAGGGGTGTGTAGCGTCTCCCCTCTTCTCAATCACAAACCTCCCCCCCCCCCTCTCTTTCTCTCTCTCTCCACCAGCATCACAAAGTAATCCTGCGCCCTCCCACCCCCACCCACCACCCCCCTGTCCAACCCCTGTATCCCCTCACATTATCACAACAGGTGTCAGTGACAGGTGCTGCTGAGAACTGACCTGGAGGGCAGGGCCAGAGAGAGGAGAGAGGTCTTCTCTGCCGGGTGTCCTGTGCTGGAGGAGGTGAGCTGTGTCTTGTTGTCTCTGTCCCACAGAGACTGCAGGCCCGTCCATCCCTTGCTGCCTGCTGCGCTGATCTGTGCAACAAGGTGGACTAGGTTAGTTAGGTGGCAATGTTTGTACAGGTGGAGGGTACACAGACAGTTTGATCTGTACACATTGACGGGCGCAATAGCCGAGTGGTTAAAGTGTTGGACTGTCAATCTGAGGGTCCCGGGTTCGAATCACGGTGACGGCGCCTGGTGGGTAAAGGGTGGAGATTTTTACGATCTCCCAGGTCAACATATGTGCAGACCTGCTTAGTGCCTGAACCCCCTTCGTGTGTATATGCAAACATAAGATCAAATACGCACGTTAAAGATCCTGTAATCCATGTCAGTGTTCGGTGGGTTATGGAAACAAGAACATACCCAGCATGCACACCCCCGAAAACGGAGTATGGCTGCCTACAAGGCGGGGTAAAAACGGTCATACACGTAAAAGCCCACTCGTGTGCATACGAGTGAATGCAGAAGAAGAAGAAGAAGATCTGTACACACATGGGTGGTAGTTAGGCGGCCACATTCATAATATGGGTAGTGGGTCCATAAGTTTCAGTTGTCTGGAAGTTTTGTGGCCACATTTATACAGGTGGTGGGTACATGGATATAGTTTGATCTGTTCACAGGGTGGAGGTTAGTTAGGTGGCCACGTTTATATAGCCCATTATAGGTAGTGGGGCACATAGATCTGTACACAGGGTGGATTATACAGGTTGTGAGGTACAGGGGTACAGTTTGATCTATACATAGGGTAGAGATTAGTTAGGTGGCCACGTTTATACAGGTAGTGGGTATATAGACACTTTGATGTGTACACTGGGTAGAGATTAGTTAGGTGGCCACGTTTATACAGGTAGTGGGTATATAGACACTTTGATGTGTACACTGGGTAGAGATTAGGTAGGTGGCCACGTTTATACAGGTAGTGGCTACATAGACAGTTTTGATCTGTACACAGGGTGGAAGGCACGCACGCAGTCACATGTCAATCAACCCACCTGGTGTCACTGAGTCACACGTTAGTCAACACACCTGGTGCTGGTGTCAGTCACACGTCAAATCAACACACCTGGTGTCAGTCGCACGTCAATCAACACACCTGGTGTCACTGAGTCACACGTTAGTCAACACACCTGGTGTCACTGAGTCACACGTTAGTCAACACACCTGGTGTCAGTCACACGTCAATCAACACACCTGGTGTCACTGAGTCACACGTTAGTCAACACACCTGGTGTCAGTCACACGTCAATCAACACACCTGGTGTCACTGAGTCACACGTTAGTCAACACACCTGGTGTCAGTCACACGTCAATCAACACACCTGGTGTCACTGAGTCACACGTTAGTCAACACACCTGGTGTCACTGAGTCACACGTCAATCAACACACCTGGTGTCAGTCACACGTCAATCAACACACCTGGAGTCAGTCACATGTCAATCAACACACCTGGTGTCAGTCATACGTCAATCAACACACCTGGTGTCAGTCACATGTCAATCAACACACCTTGTGTCAGTCATACGTCAATCAACACACCTGGTCAATCAACACACCTGGTGTCAGTCACACGTCAATCAACACACCTGGTGTCAGTCACACGTCAATCAACACACCTGGTCAATCAACACACCTGATGTCAGTCACATGTCAATCAACACACCTGGTGTCAGTCACACGTCAATCAACACACCTGTGTGGTGTCAGTCACACGTCCACAGGACGTCATCTTATTAACTCACTCAGTACGGCCAGTCCTCTCTTCTCCTCTACACAGACCCCTCGGATGTCCTTTAGCTTCCGTCGTCAGAATTGTGGTATTCTTTGTCAACATTCACCTCTTCAGTATAAGAGCCTTCCGCTTGCAATATTTTGATGATGGTAATTGGGGTGAAACGCTGTTAACGTCGTCTCTTTCGCCGTTCGTATGGAGAGAGTTAACTCCTTGACTGACTGCTGCTGACAAGTTTTCTGGTCCGAGTCAGCAAAGAGCAAGCACCTCACTGATACCAGACTTAAGATTTCACACCTGGTTGACAGTCTTCCTTTTGGGTTTATATGTCATCATTAATTTTGTTGAGCAATATCAGTCACGTTTGGTAAGGTAAGGGATTCCAATGAAAATTGGGAAAAAAAACAACATTTCTACAATGGTTGAGTAGCGAGGGGGTGCTCAAGGGTGCTCAAGAGCTGTGCCAGTGAGGAAAACCAGACAAACAGAACTCACCACCCCACCCCCACCCCCACCAACCCCCTCGATCCCCTTCACCTGACCCCCCTTCATCAGTTTTCAATCTGCTGTGTGAGCACAGTGTGTGTGTGTGGTGTGTGTGTGTGTGTGTGTGTGTGTGTGAATGTGCAGCTAGCTGCACGCCGCTAGCAGGGCGATACTCTCCTCTGCCAACCCCGTCACCCCCTTTTCACTCCCCTCTAGCACCCTCGCATCCCCCCCCCCTTGCTGCCCCCCCCTTCTCCCTCCCCCCTTCTCCCCCCCATTCCCCCCCCCCCCACACACACACCTCTTCCTTCCCCTTCGACCCGTCGGGCCTGGTTGTCCTGACCTGGCACACACACACACACAGAGTGTAGGATGGCGGCCAGCGATCTCATCCGCCCCCCCCCTTCCCCGCCCCCAGCCTCTTCTCTCTACGCCCAACTCCCGACTCACCCACACTTCACTAAAAAACAAACAAAAAACGTGACATGGTGAGCATTTGCTGATTCGATCAACACCACGTACAAACTGAAAACTACAGCGTAATTTCCCCCTTCACCTCCCTCCCCCCATCCCCACCCTCCAAAGACGACAGCTTGACGACGGAAGGCGAAAGACGATACAAGATACCAATAAACAGTTAGGATCTGGATAGCCGGTAACCAAGATACTGGATTGCTTGCCGATAATACTAAGACGACGCTTTTACTTCAAGAGCTGACTCATTAATTGTTGATGCTGTATTTCCCCACCGTCGATATTCCGCTTTTACCTTGGTTAAAATTTTTTCCCCACTGATTGAAATAGACATGGGTGAAAATTACTGGTCTCTTTATGTAAAATGCGGACCAATGCCACAAAAAAACGAACTGACAACTACAGCGATGTTTGCTGTCCCCAGGCCCCCCACTCCCCAGTTTCCAGCAGCTTTATGACGGTGAGGGCGAAAGACCATACAAGATACACGGCAGGGAAGCCGATAATGCTACCAAGAGACAGGATAGCCGATAATACTAACAACGCTTTCAAGTTTGCTGTGGGGAAGGCCTGATGTTTGTTGATTTCAAGAGCTGACTCAATGCTGATGATGCTATATTTTCCCAGTCGACTTTTTTATTTTTATTTTTTTTACCTTGGTTAAACAATTTCCATCGACAGAAATAGACATGGGTGAATGCTATTGGTCTCTTTATATGTTATTTATGATTTAAAAACCTTACTTGGATTTTACGTGCGCGAACTAGTCATTTCAACGTTGTTTTGGTTGGTCTTTTAACATCATTTTGGGTTCTCTTCAACTGGTTTATAGAACTGACGGGTGTTCAGCCCTGAAATAGGCCTTTGCAGTCGGCTGGGCAAAAAGCAACTGGATTTGATTTGATTTGATTTGATTTGAACCTTGGCCGTTGTGTGGCGGCACTGATGTTATTACCTCCACACCCACCCGAGTCCTTGCTCTCACGAAAAAGGCTGTCGCGCTGTCGTCTTCCCCGAACAGCACCCTCCCCTACCCACACCCCACACCCACGCCCATCCACCCATCCCCTTCCCGCCTTTCACCCTCCAGACATGCATCGACTCAGCGCAGTGTAAAAATCTCCGTGGTTCTTCAGCAGAGTATATGGGTAGGGCCTAGCAGGGTGTTGCTCTCAGTACTGTGTTCAGTCTTCGTGCAGGGTAGGTGTCATGTTGGCACCCAGTTCTGATGGAAGCCATCGATATCTCTGTGATCGATTCCTGCCTCAGTGCTGCTGCACCTCCTGTCGCTCTTATGGGCTTGTCAGACTTCAGTCCTCCAGACCGCGGAGTTGGTGCCGGGAGGAAGCAAGGCGGGAGGGGGAAGGAAGGGAGTGAAGGGTGTGGGGGTCAGTTGATTCAAAGGGGAAGAGGATTTTATTCGGGAAGAGAGAGAGGGAGGGTAAGGGGCGGGGGAGGGGGTGGCGGGGGTGGGGGAGGGGGGATGGGGCGCGCGCTTATGTGTGTGTGTGTGTGTGTGTTTTGTGTGTGTGTGTGTGTGTGTGTGTGTGTGTGTGTGTGTGTG
>NC_134878.1:57801485-57803985 GCF_041734735.1 Babylonia areolata | reverse complement strand
CATTTTCACACACACACACACACACACACACACACACACACACACACACATATATATATATATATATATTTCATAATCGTACAAGCTCTTATATACCCACACCCATATCCACATACACACACACACACACGCACACGCATGTATAGACACACACACACTTGCATATATATATATATATATATGTGTGTGTGTGTGTGTGTGTGTGTGTGTGTGTGTGTGTGTGTGTGTATGTATATATGTATATGCAAACGCACACACACACACACACACGAACGCACGCACGGACACACACACACACGTACGCACGCATGGACACACACACACACCACGGACATCACATCAACATAGATACATGCGCATGGCATTCTTTACCATATGCACACAAGTAATAAAGAAGGGAATAAAGTTGACATATCTGCGTGCGTGCGTGGGTGCGTGCGTGTGTGAGCGTGTGTGTGTGTGTGTGTGTGCTCGAGTGTGCGTGTGTTTAATGTGTTGTGCGTACTGTACACACCGGATTGTGCACTTGCCACCATACAGCAAGCACTGGGAAAAGGAGAGAGAGAGAGAGGAGAGGAAGAGGGAAGAGAGGTAAGGGGGGGGAAAAGAGAGAGAGAGAGTAGAGAGACAGAGACAGAGACAGGAAAGACCGATGAGTGAGAGGGACGGGAAGAGAGTGAGAGAGAGGGAGAGAGAAGAGAGGACAGAGAGAGAGAAAGAAGGACAGAAGACAGAGAGACAGAGAGAGAGAGGAGAGGAGAGGGGGGACTGGGCTGAGGGGTCCTGAGGGAGGTGGGGGGGTGGGGGGTGAGGGGACAAACCACCTCTGACAAACCTCACCCCAACGGCAAGGAATGCCAACTGCGCAGTGTGCATAGAGCAAGCCAGCGTCAGTCTGCTTCACTGTGTCCACAACACACGAGGTACACACTTCCACTATAGATACACATCACTGTGACCACATCACACAATATACACACCTCTACTATAAATACACATCACTGTGACCACAACACACAATGTACACACTTCCACAATAGAAACACACCACTGTGGCCACATCACAATGTACACACTTCCACTATAGATACACATCACTGTGGCCACATCACAATGTACACACATCCACTATAGATACACATCACTGTGGCCACATCACACAATGTACACACTTCCACTATAGATACACACCACTGTGGCCACATCACAATGTACACACTTCTACAATAGATACACACCACTGTGGCCACATCACAATGTACACACTTCCGCTATAGATACACATCACTGTGGCCACATCACAATGTACACACTTCCACTACAGATACATACACATCTCTGTGGCCACATCACAATGTACACACATCCACTATAGATACACATCACTGTGTCCACATCACACAAAGTACACACTTCCACTATAGATACATACACATCACTGTGGCCACATCACAATGTACACACTTCTACAATAGATACACGCCACTGTGGCCACATCACACAATGTACACACCTCCACTATAGATACACACCACTGTGGCCACATCACAATGTACACACTTCCACAATAGATACACACCACTGTGGCCACATCACAATGTAGACACCTCATACATACACATCACTGTGGTCACAACACAATGTAGACACCTCATACATACACATCACTGTGGTCACAACACAATGTAGACACCTCATACATACACATCACTGTGGTCACAACACAACGTACACACCTCCACACACAATTAAATCACTGGACACAGCATAATGCCCACCAGTGTGGCCACAACAGAATCAAAGCACACCATATGTAAACACATTACTTTAGCCCCCTTGCCCCTCCCCCTTCCTAACCCCCCTCCCACCCACAACAAACACACACCCAGAACATCACACTGCAGCACAACACAAACACAGTGCCAAACGTCACGTCAACAACAACAAAACCACACACACACACACACACACACACACCACACCAACAACAACACCCTCCTCCTAACCCCCCCCCCCCCCACCCCACACACACAACAAAACAGACCTACCGTAAATAATCCACCACACAGCTGTCACAGCTGACAAGATGCGCCCAGCCCAGCTCAGCTCAGCTCAGCCCAGACGAGACCAGACCCTTCAGGTTCAGGTTGGTTCCCCCTCTCCCCCCCCTCTCTCTCAAGTCAGTGCCTCCCCTCCTTGCAGCCTTTTGCCTGGCCTGGCCTGCCTGCCTGATGGCACCACCACCACCACCGTCTGCCCGCACCGACCCTCCTCTCAGAAGTCTCAAGTCTCTTGGCCCGCTACTGGCATCCTCCTCCTCCTTCTATTCCTCCCTTTGTCTCCTCCTCACTGCCAGGTCAATGCGGGGGGGAACATCATAGGGCAGCGAGCAGCAAGAGAGCTTGCAGCAGAAGAGAAATGGAGTAGAGAGATAGAGATAGAGGGAGAGAGAAGACCGAGACTTGCGCTCTTGGCCTCAGCAGCTGCTTGCCAGCTAAGC
>NC_134878.1:57758985-57793985 GCF_041734735.1 Babylonia areolata | reverse complement strand
ATTCAGGTCCGTCCATTCTTTGATGTTGTCCTGCCACATTTTCTTTTGCCTCCCTCTCTTCCTACTACTGCCTGGTACGGTGCCCTGCAGAATGGTCTTTGAGAGCCTGTCGGATCTACTTTAGCTTCCTCTTCACGATGACGGTCAGGAGGTCATCGTGGAGTCCAATGGCTTGGGTGATCTTCTGTCTGACCTTAGTGTTCTCAGCGTAGGAGATGCCTCGTAGCTTTCGGAAGTATCTCGTTTCCATGGTATGAACCTTCTCCTGGAGGTCGGCAGTGCGAGTCCACGTTTCGCAAGCGTAGAGAAGCATTGATTGAACCATTGAGCGCATGACGTTCATTATTGATTATCATAGTTCTATGTTTAAAACACGTTGTTATGTGAGCTCATTCACTCTAGACTCATATTTGACATCAAGAATGCTTCCGGAATTTCCCCCCAATCTATTTTGTCGATTTAAAAACAATCGTTCAATACTCTGCCCCTGTTTAGGGGCATGTTCAGCATTATTTAAGTTTTTCTGTCTGTTTGGATATGCCACACTACACGTCCACATTTCTAAATGATCAAACTTTGATGTGGCAAACTGTTTTCTCTATTCTGTTGTAGTTTAAAGTTCAGAAGGTTAAAGGTCCCCCATCCCTTTACGGTCAAAGGTACGTGAATGCATAATCATTGTGTCTGCATAGAAAGGTGGGGCACAACTCTCCCCCTCCGCCGTTTTAACCTACCCCGTCCGAAGTTAGGTACAGATTCACACCTGGGTGGAGTGAGGAAAATCGGAGTAAAGTGCCTTTCCTAAGGACATAACACCATGCCGAAACGGGATCTCGATCTCTGATGACTGGTGAACAGAAGTCCAAAGCATGACCAATTCTGCCACTCACAGGGTATTATCATTTGATGAAAGAATTGTAGCTGTCTGACTGTTGAACAGAGCAGCGTTGTCAGCTGTGTCTGGATTCAACAATGCTGAGAATTGTTTTGGTTTGCTGTTTTCATGACGTTATTTTGCCCTGTTTACTTTTTCAGCTCACGGATAGTAGGATACAGGGAATGTTTTCTAATATATGTTTTGTGGCTGATTAATCAGTCCTCGCCCAGTTCACAGAAGATATGTTACAGGGAATGTTTTCTGTATGTTTAGTGACTGATTCATCATTCATCACCCTCATCAACATACAGATTCTGACCTCAAAGGGTTGTGTCTTTGGGGATATCGTGTTATCATGTTTCCTTTATTTTGTAAAGGAGGCTGATTTTTGTTGCAGCCACGTCTAAATTTATGTGTGTTTTTTGTTGTTGTTTTGTGTTATGTAAAGGACACTTCCACTGATCCACACACACACACACACACACACACACACACACAGCAACCGTCATGAATTATGTATTCATGCACACACTCTCTCTTTGTCTCTGTTTCTCTCCCCTCTCTATCAATCTCTGTCTCGATCTGTACCTCTCTGTGTGTGTCTCTATCTGTCAGTCTGCCTGTCTGTCTCTCATTCACTCACTCTCTATTTTGTGTGAAAGGGTAGGAGGCTTGTTATCTGTGTTTAAAAGAAGCATCGTTTTTCTCCAAATTACTAGATAATGGAAATGATCTGTGCCCTTCCTGAGCCGCGAGTGGCTCCATGGCCATTCCGATATGAATAGAAAACAACAACGACCACAACAAACACACCAACAACTGACCCCAGACGAACAAATGAATCCAAACGAACAGCTGAACCCAAACAAACTCTCCCCGTGAAGCAAGCCAATCAGCAGCAGGGGATATGGCGTGATTCTCCGACAGCCAATCAGAGCCTGTTCCTGTCGTCTGTGCGGAATGGCGGACCCCCCGACTGGCGAACCAATCACCGATCAACCAGCCCCTATCTGGGTCACGGGAGCCTCATTGCCGCTTCCGCCACAACAACTGATGCTGAAAACACCCGATTGCCAATAGATTCATCAACAGACCGGCATTTCTTGGTGGTGTTTTTTTTTTCACGTCTGGCATTGCCAAAACTGGCGGATGGTTTTCATTTCCTCGTCTGTGAAAACCCCCAGGGTTTCTTCACAGTATGTCAGTGAAAAGGCCAGGATTGCCTCACAGTATGTGTGAACGAAAGACGGTGATGGTTGGTTAGTCAGAGTGATGGCTAAAATGGTTTCCTTTCACAGGGTAAGAGGGAGTAGTCAGGAGGAGGGAGGAGGGAGGGGGGGTCAGAGCGTCATGATCAAGCTTATTGCAAAAAAAAAAAATAAAAAATTATCGAACAGTTTCTTAACCAACTCAAGCGGAAGGCGGCGCACTCGTGATAAAAACAACAAAAAAACATACAAACAAACAAAAAAAACAAAAAACCCCCCACCAAACAACAATGTCTCGATTTAATCAAAACAACACGCTTCGCTCTCAGATCGGGAAAAGTTGTAACGAGGCATTTCAAGGATAATGAATCAGTAACCGTATTTTGAAAATTAATCAGTCTGTATGCAAGAGTTTCTTGTCACAGCTATGGAAGTAAGACGGATATGACTATAAGTGAAAGCTTACCAAGAATGTAGGAAGTGTACCACGAATATTGGAAGAAGTGTACCATATAGAATGGGTGCCATGGGAACAGGACTCTGGTGTGGAACAGCCACACAGCCAGTCATCAACCACGCACCTTCGTCTCCTACAAGGCGTGTTCCTTGCACTATCCTCAGTCTTTCTGTCTCTCTCTCTCTCTCACACACATACACACACACGCACGCACACATACACACACACGCGCGCACGCGCGCGCGCACACACACACACACGCACACACACACACCCACGCACGCACACACACACACAACACACACACACAACACACACACACACACACGCGCGCACACACACACACAACACACACACACACACACACACACACACACACACACACACACACACACACACACACACACAGCCCAATACAACTGATGATCTCCATCAAAGTGTACAGGCTGCTCCCACCACCTCCACCTCCTTTGTATGAAAAAGTCATCCTAAAAAAGTATCCAACTAATTGCAGTCTAGGATTATTTAAAATGATCGTGATCATAGAAAAAACACGCAACAAAACTAAACGGGATTCTTTCATGTTAAAAAAAAGAAATTCCAATTTATGAATAGAATTTCTCACCTCACTTTGATACACCCGTAACAACCCACACCATCTCCCTCTCATTCGCGTCAAGTTCCACGCTGAATTTACCCATTCGTTTTTGCTGATGGTGAATTTTGTTTAATATCCCGTCACACATACTGGCGATTCTAGAAATTTTGTTAACAGTATCGATTTTTACGTTTGAGTGTTACCATTCAGGAGAGAAAGGGGAGGGGTATGAATGGTGAGTTGAGGGGGGAAGAGCGGAGAGGGGAGGGGGTGGGTGGGTAGATGAAGGGTGGAATTTGAAATGAATATTTAAGTACGCATTTGCATTTATTTTTTGTTTCCATGAAAATCTAGCCGCCGCCTCTTTTTTCCAAATCAACCCATCACTTCTATGAAACCACTATGTCGTCGTGGACACCAAAACCGCTCTCTTCACTTCTGTCTGCGGCCTAGCAATCTGAGTTACATAGACAAACATAAAAACAGGAATCACGTGTTTCACGTTTCACAGTTACACCTTGGACTAATTGTATCCAGCATTCCGAAACGCACTGTGCTGCTGCACCGTTTTCATGTTGTGTTGGAAGCATTAAAAAAAAAAAAATTTGCTATCTGTTCACAGAGACAAACGCACGTTAGTCCTTCGCTGTGTGGGTTCTCTCTGGGTGTCCGGGAGTGTGGTGCCGTTTAGTGTTAACCTGAAGCTTGTGATCTTGAGGAGTGGGCTTCTGCTCAACTTGAGTTCGAACGACAGGGGCAAACAGTTCTTTCGTGTAAACACGGTATGTTGTTGGGTTTTTTTTTTGTGTGTGTGTGTTATCTTCCCTGTCATTTTCCATGTCTGTTGGTGATGGTGTCATTCATGCAAACAAGCCGTGTTGTTTTGGGTTATTTTCCCTGTAATATTCCCTATCTGTTGGTGATAGTATCATTCATTGTAATCATGCTGTGTGGTTTGGGTTTATTTTCCGTCATTTTCCATGTCTGTTGGTGATTAGTATCATTCATGTAATCATGCTGTGTGGTTTGGCTTTATTTTCCCTGTACTTTTCCACGTCTGTACAGTTATTTCCACATTCCTTTCCGCACAGTTCTTTCTATACAGTAGTTTCCGAAAAGTCTTTTCAATACAATCCTTTCCATACGGTCCTTTCAACTTAGTCCTTTCCGTAACATTCCTTTCCGTACATTCCTTTCCATTCAGTTATTTCCGTCCAGTCCTGTCCATAATGAATTTCGTACTGTCCTCGTACTGTTCTTCCCGAACAGGTCTTTCCATAGCGACCTTTCGATCCTGTTCTTTCCATACAATCCTTCCCCTACAATCCTTTCCGTACAGTCCTTTCCCTTCAGTCCTACCCGTAAAATTCTTTCCATGCAGTCCTTTCCATAGTCCTTTCCGTTTAGTCCTTTTTGCGCAGTCCTTTCCGTACAGTCTTTTCCATAGTCCTTTCCGTACAGTCCTTTCTGCGCAGTCCTTTCCGTACAGTCTTTTCCATACAGTCCTTTCCGTACAGTCCTTTCTGCGCAGTCCTTTCCATAGTCTTTTCCGTACAGACCTTTCCGTACAGTCTTTTTTGTGCAGTCCTTTCCGTACAGTCCTTTCTGTGCAGTCCTTTCCATTCTGTCTCTTTCGCACAGTCCTTTCCATAGTCCTTTCCGTATTGTCCTCTCCATACAGACCTTTCCGTACAGTCTTTCCGTATTGTCCTTTCCGTACATACCTTTCCGTACAGTCTTTTCCGTATTGTCCTCTCCGTACAGACCTTTCCGTACAGTCTTTTCCGTATTGTCCTCTCCGTACAGTCTTTCCGTATTGTTCTTTCCGTACAGTCTTTTCCGTATTGTCCTCTCCGTACAGACCTTCCGTACAGTGTTTTCCGTATTGTCCTTTCCGTACAGTCTTTTCCGTATTGTCCTCTCCGTACAGACCTTTCCGTACAGTGTTTTCCGTATTGTCCTCTCCGTACAGACCTTTCCGTACAGTGTTTTCCATATTGTCCTTTCCGTACAGTCTTTTCCGTATTGTCCTTTCCGTACAGTCTTTTCCGTATTGACCTTTCCGTACAGTCTTTTCCGTATTGTCCTTTCCGTACAGTCTTTTCCGTATTGTCCTCTCCGTACAGACCTTCCGTCCAGTCTTTTCCGTATTGTCCTTTTCGCGCAGTCCCAGAATACACAGAAACATTTCAGGCACCACTGGTGACTGGCTTCGGTTACTTCGAGAGGGGGTAGATGGGGTGGGGGCGGATTGAAGGGATGTGATTGATGCCGAGAGAGAGAGAGAGAGAGAGAGAGAGAGAGTGGGGGGGGGGCGGGGCGGGGAGGAGGAGGGGGGGTAAGAGAGGTGGATTGGTGCAGAAAGTGATGTATTTAATAGAGATGGAGAAGAGTGTGACGGGCCACTGAGCTAGGAGACAGGGTTTAAGGATGTGACCACTCTGTCTCTGTCTCGGGGCTGTGAGCGTGGTGGGGGGTAGGGGTGGGTGGGTGGGGGGGGGAGGAAGTCAGGATGGTGTGGGGATTGTCGGGGTGGTGGTGTGGGGGTGTGGGGGATGGGGTGGCTGAGAGTCAGGCCGTTGTTCTGATATGGAGATGGAGAAGAGGGGTGGTGGTGAGGGGTGTGTGGTGGTGCCGACATGCAGCGGGTGAAGCCGGCTGCCCTAGGAATGGAAGTTGTGTGTTGATATCAGTGACCCTTTCCGTCATCCTCCCGTCCTGTCATTCAGTCCCACCCCCCTCCTTCCCCAAAAGAGATCACACTAAAACCTAATGCACAGAAATGGGTTTGGGATGTAACCATGTGATACATTTGCCGCTGGCTGTATTGGTGTTTTATGGTGTATGCTTTTTCGAGTTTTCTCTCCTTCAGATAGGGCTCGTGGTCTGCTGGAAATGAATTGAATATAAGTGTATCTCTGTACGGACATCATCTGAATACTGGCATAAATTTATTTGTATGGTACACGGACATAACCATACCATTTGTATAAGGCAAAACAGTGTTTCTGGAACTGCAGGTGAAAGTAGACAGTCATGTGGGCATAAATAGGATGTGGCGAATTCAGTTCGGAACAGTTCAGATTGTTTTGTTCATCCCTCTTGGAACAATTTGCATAAAGAAAATCTGTAAGTAGTCTTAAGGGTGTCTGGAACCTATCGGAAATAGTGTTACTATTCATGGGCTTTTTGCGCAAGTGTAGCAGTATATAGAACGAACAAGAACATGGCCTTTCTTCCTTCCTTCCTTCCATGGAGTGGCAACAATAAGTTTTTGATTGTTCTGACACTAATGGGGGGTGGGGGATCTGCAGGAAGAAGAAGAAGAAGAAAAAAAAGGGAACCTTATTTCGCAGTGTCTAGGCGAGCCCACTCCGGCTACCGAAGCGCTTCCCGGAAGTAAACCCCGAACGGCGCAACTCCAGCCCGTCATGTACCGCTACTTTGATCCATGATCCCTTTGCTAAGAATTTAGAATACTACTTACCTCCTCTTGTTCTGGATGGTTCCAGCAACTGAAAAAAAGGGAAGAGTCAGTTGTAAGCATCTAGCAGCCACCGAGACACCCTTGACACAAAGGTGCCAGTGGTATTGACCTCCACAGCTGTCTGAGACAGAGCATTTCAGTCCCGGGCTGTTCTTGGGAGAGATCCTGCTTGTCTGTACTGTGTCCTGCAGTAGATCTGGGACAGCTGTTCTTGGTGGGCTCGTCATTGTCGCAGCGATGGGGGGATGAGCTTCTGTCTCAAGGAAGGTATGTTGACTTTGTCGCGCTGCAGTTTGTACAGCATGACCAGTTTTGCCGTTTGCCGTCGGTGTTGGAGAGTGGGTCATTTGAGCTGAACAATCATGTCGGAGACGCTTGATGTGTCCCTATAGCCCCTCATTATGAATCTTGCTGCACGTCGTTGGACTGATTACAAGCGGTCGATGTCCTGTTGTTGGTATCGATCCCAGACTAATAATGAGAATTCAAGTACTGGTCGGACAAATTACTTGCATGCCATTTCCCTGATAGTCTGGGAGCTGACATTTTAGTTCCTCCTAAAGAAGCCTTAGGTTTTGTTCACCTAGGATAGATGTTCTCAATGTGCTTCTTCTAGCCAACTGTCATTTCGAGGTATTTAATGGATTCCACAGTTTGCAATATGTGGCCATGCAGTATGTAACCATGCTCCCATGTTTTCCTGCTTTTCCAGGTGGAATACCACCTCCCAGCTCTTCTCCCACTCAGTGAGTCTGTGGAGGTCTTGCTTTGCTGTATATGGTCCTGAGGCTATGCTACAACTTTGTACATTGCCGTATCAGCTGTAATCAGGCGTACGTAAGTTTGATGCCAGCTTCTCAGACAGATCATTGACATAGATAAAATAAGAAGCATAGGCCAAGGACTGAACCCTGTGGAACCCCCGAGAGGGCAAAAATGGAGCAGGAACTAACCCCGTTGATGACCACCGCCTGTCTTCAATGGCTGAAGAAATCTGCAAGTCATGTGTTGGTTTCACCATGAATGCCGTAATAATGGTATTTGTGCGGGAGTAAACTGTCGTCTTATCAGAGGTCTTTGGAAAGTCCATGTAGCCCCAGTTCCATGCTTTCCAGCAATTCGTCAACAAACTCTTGAAGCCGGCATCTCGCAGGATTTCCCTCTTCTGAAGCCACGGTGGTGTTCACAAAGAATCCCATGTTGTTCGAGGTGATGCATGTTGGCACAGGTGCAATGTGCTCCATGATCTTGCATGGTACGCTGGTCAGGGACACTGGTCGGCCGGATCAAACTGCTTTCCTTTCTTAAAGACTGGTGTTACGTTGGCGTCCTTCCAATCAGAAGGAGCCATCCCGGTGGAAATGGACGACTGGAAGATTGTTGTTAGACTAAAGCTAATTCTGACTATCATTTTCAGTATACGCGGGTTGGTGTTGTCTGGTCTGCTGGCTTTGGTGGGCTGCAGCTGTGATAATAGCTTTCTCACACCAGCCAAGGACAGGATAGTCTGCTAGTTTCATCTGATATTTCCGGAAAAATCCTCTGCTGAGTACTCTTAACCTTCGCTGAAGACTGACTGGAAATGCCTGTTCAGAATCTCAGCCTGTACTGAAGGTTCCGATATCAGGCGTTCGTCAGCCTCCGACATTTGATGGCCTCTGGTGTTTCATAAGAGACCAGAAGCGTTTGTTTTCAGCACTGGTGCTTGGTCTCCTTCTGGATCATTGGGGTACCCCCAGTATACTATTTACTTCCTCTTTTATCTCTGTTGTACCACGCTTACGCATCTTCCGGAAAACCCTGTCTCTTCTGACTAGCCGTCGCTGATTTGGGGTGATCCAGCACTTGCTCTTTTAAGTTATTGCCAGCTTGTGAGGGATGAACTTCTGGACTGCTTCCTGAAGTGAATTTGACCTACAAAGCCTCTGTAGTAGTTTTCTTTTTCAACCTGATAAATGCTAGAAAGGTCATCTCCTTCATTGTTGCCCAGTTTGCTTGTTTGTAGAGGGGGATAAGTCTACGGGCCTGTTTCTTCCACTGGCCATATTTCTGTATCTCAAAGTACACCCTATCATGATCTGACAGTCCAGGTAGCGTTTCGATACGTGGTGCCAATTCTGGGCTGTTTGTGATAAGCAAATCTAGGGTATTTTATAGCCTTATTGGCACTTCACTAGCTGTTCCACGCCACAGTTGTTTAGGCTGTTCAGCAGTTCTCCGTGTGGGTTGGGGTATGGGCAATTGGACCTGAACTCAATTTTCTTCTGATCCCATCCTGGGAAGAGATCCCCTTGTTCCAGGATATGTACAATGGTTATGGCAACAGCCTTGCTGAGTGAGCATCGGAACTGGTCTAAACTAGCTTAGTCTGAAACATGAGGACTGTAATAGGCGCAGATGTGTAGAGATTGCCTCCATTGAAGTTTCAGCCTAATCCATAAAAGCTCACACGCACATTCAGCTGAGAGCTCTGGAACGATGTAACAGTCCTGATTTGAGTGCATAGCAATACGCACTCCACCTCCTTCCCGGTTCGTGTCCTTGCGGTAGGTGGTGCACAGGTCGGGTAGAATATCTGGATTGCCGATGTCAGGACTGCCACGTTTCTGTGCCGATTATGATGTTCGACGACGCTGTCAACCAGATTAACAGTTTCAGCCTTTTCCCCAGTCATAGACTGGAAATTTATGTTCAGCTCTCGGAGAGGTCCCCTGGTACATCCGCTCTGCTGACTTGCTCTGGTTGGTGTTGAAGCGTGCTGTGGACTTTTCGGTTGGTGTTGTGCATGACTGTTCTGAGTCCTGGGAGTCTAAGAGGTTGGAGGTATGTGGAGCAGCTGAGTCTGACCAACCTACTCCGTACGTACCAGCGACCTAGCTGCTGGTAAAGCTGGGTGTCAATACTTGGCAGTGGGCATGATACTACTGGCCACAAGTCTCACAGGCTACTCGTCAGTCTCCCTACTTGACTTTAATGTGATATGGATATACATATATCTGTGTCATTTTCCTTTTACGTACAAAATGCATATGTTGTGTTTCGGTATGTGGAAAAAGGAAACATGTACGTACACACGACTGTGCACTTTGTTGAGTGATTTTCATTGATGGATGTGAAGCCATTTCATTTTCAAATTGAAACAACAAAGTGGTGATTCGTCATTCAGAAGACCGGAAGGGGGTGAGGGGTGGGTGTGACGATGAGTGCGTTGCCTTTTAAACGGCAAGACGGAGAAGGTGCGTGTGTGTGTATGTGGTGTGGGGGTGGGGGTGGGGGATAAAAAAAATGAAGTGAGGAAGAGTCGGGAATGGACGTGACATCAATCACCTGACTGACAACACCTCCCTAACACCACAAGGAGACGTGCGGACAGGGGTAGGGGTGGGGCAGCCACATCAGTCAGGGTAGAGACGGGTGGAGTGTGGGGTAGGAGGGTGGGGAGGGGGCAGGGGTGGTAGTGAATCAAAATGTCTCCCAGACTTCACGTCTCCTTTTCCCGCAGATTGACCATTGACCCTCCCCCCCCCCACCCCCACCAGACTGCTAAAGCTGAAAGACGTAGACAGACATGTTCTTACAAAATGAAATCAAGAAAATGAAAACCATCAGAAGAAAGACAGAGAAAAAGAAAATGTATATGAAGGGGATAAGGGAAATAAATAGAAGAATGGACTGAAAGGAAGAAACACGATTGTGGAAGGAGGGAGAGTAGAAGAAAGAGAGAGAGAAGAGAGAGAGAGAGAGAGAGAGAGAGAGAGAGAGAGAGAGAGAGATGCTACTGTAAAAACTCTTGCCGCAACTTTGATGCTTTTGCAGCTGCTGCAACTACTGCCCTGTTGCTGCTGCTACAATTTCAACGAGGAGAACAACTACAAACACAGAAATCACCACATTACATCAAAAACTTTCGCATTTTCGAACGCTTGCCCCTTTCACTGAAAACAACTTCGGATTGTTCCTTCGTGGTAATTGTCTCCCTTCCCTTTCCAACCCATGCACAAAAGAAGAAATACAAAACGCGGGATAAACATCTGCTGGGAGAAAGGAATGATTTTGAGCAGGGTTTTTAGGGACAACAGTGGCAGAGGAGGGAGGGAGGAGGTGAGTGGGGGCGGGGGTGGAGGTGGAGGGGGGGTGAGGGGGGGGTTCTGAGAAACTTTCCTACAGACGCCAATCGAAGACGTATCTTCTGGTCTGGGTGGTGTGTACAGACCTGTGTTCTGTGAGCCGTGAAACCAGCGGGATATAAAAGTGTGCGTCCTTCCTTTGTGCGTCTGACTGTCACAGACAAACTCAAAGCAAGAAAGAAAAAGAGCAAGCACAAAAAGGGGTGGGCGGGAGGGGGTGGGGAGCAAAAGAGCGACGTGGTTCGCGCTGTCTGACGGTCGTAAACAGACATAATTATATATGTGAATGTTTTTTGTTGTTGTTTTTTACATTTTGCATAAAAAATCGTGGTTATTACTGCTAG
Source organism: Babylonia areolata (assembly GCF_041734735.1). Taxonomy (NCBI): domain Eukaryota; kingdom Metazoa; phylum Mollusca; class Gastropoda; order Neogastropoda; family Buccinidae; genus Babylonia; species Babylonia areolata. Next base: position 57,782,887 of record NC_134878.1, on the reverse strand, counting down.
TATCTCTAGTTTATTCATCCATAACATTGTTCTGTCTGGCTGTCAACTAGGTCAATAACTTTAACTCTTGTCGGACACGACTGTGACCCACAGTGATCCCCATAGTGACCCCCACAGTGATCCCCATGGTGACCCATACAGACTCCCTACAGTGACCCCTACAGACTCCCTACAGTGACATACAGTGACCCCTACAAACTCCCTACAGTGACACACAGTGACCCCTACAGTGACCCCCTACAGACTCCCTACAGTGACCCCCTACAGACTCCCTACAGTGGCTCCTACAGACTCCCTACAGTGACCCACAGTGACCCCTACAGACCCCACGGTGACCCTACAGACCCCACAGTGACCCCTACAGACTCCCTACAGTGACCCGACCTACAGGCCTACAACCTACGTGACCCCAGTACCCTACAGACCCACGTGACCTACAGACCCACGTGACCCCTACAGACCCACAGTGCTCCTACAGACTCCCTACAGTGACCCACAGTGACCCCTACAGTGACCTCCCTACAGTGACCTACAGACCCCACAGTGACCCCTACAGACTCCCTACAGTGACACACAGTGACTCCTACAGTGACCGACAGTGACCCCCTACAGATTCCCCCACAGTGACCCCTACAGACTCCCTACAGTGACCCCATACAGTGACCCCTACAGACACCCCATACAGTGACCCCTACAGACCCTCTACAGTGACTGACTCCACATGACCCTATACCCCCTACAGTGACCCACAGTGACCCCTACAGACTCCCTACAGTGACACACAGTGACCCCCTACAGACCCCCTACAGTGACACAAGTGACCCCTACAGACCCCCTACAGTGACCCACAGTGACCCCTACAGACCCTCTACAGTGACCCACAGTCACCCTCACAGAGACCACCATAGATAGTGCTTGCCAAGACAGCAGACAATGCAGAACCTGAGACAGTTCTGACCCCCTTCCTGTTCACTGACCTTTGGTCATCTGGTCTTGCTATCCCTTGTCACGCCACTCTCTGGTCACTCCCACGTGACCACCCCCTCCCCCTCCTCCACCCGGCACCTTTCACTGCTCCTTGTCACGCCACGTTCTGCCCGCCCATCCCCCGCCCCTTCTCCCTCTTCTACTCACTCCCCTTTTAACGTCATCTGTGACGTATCTCTGTCCACCAGGGAAAACCCGGGGTGTCCGTGTCCACACCTGTCCGGTCCTGGGACCCATGGACGTTATGGCGGTGTCCGGTTTTCTCACCCTCTGTCTGGAGTTATGCGCACATCAGGCTTTTGTCTCCCTTTTTCTGTTTGTCCAGCATACAGGTACATGGTGTACCGCCCTCATGTGAACTTTGTAGTTGTTGATGACAGTACTGGTGGTAGCGATACCATGGCGAAGACAGTTCGAATCTTAGAGTTATGCGCACATCAGGCATTTGTCTCCCTTTCTTGTTTGTTCAACATACGTAGTGTAGCGTCTCGTGTAAACTGGCGTTGTTGATGACAGTATTAGTGGAAGGGATACAATGACGAACACAGTTTCAATGTTGAGTTATGCGTACATCAGACATTTGTCTTTTTGTTGTTTTTTTCAGTGTACGTGTTCGTGGTGTTAGCGCCTCATGCAAACTGGTAGTTGTTGATGATAGTATTTGTTACTAGTATTGGCGACACCATGGCGAGCACAAGTTCCAATCTTGCTTATAATTTTGCAAGCATTTCTTTATCCTTGTCCTTCTCCCCTCCCCATTTGCCAAGTCTCTCCATCGTTTTCTACTATAACAGAAAGCATGTAAAAGGTCCCATATTTCCAACACACACACACACACACACACACACTGACTCTCTCTCTCTCTCCTTGCAGATGTATATTGCTAGCTGCTAGTAGCAAGCATACACTTTAAGAACTCAATCTTCCTTGACATTGACAGATAGAATCCAATCACAAATGTTATTCACTTCTCAATGCACTATATCATTGTATATGGACCTTGCTGGACGGAGGAGATAAATAGATAGAAACAGACAGACAGACAGACAGACAGGGGGCAGAGAAAAAGATTTATTTGAGTAATTTGACGCACATCACTCAAGGTTTCCTTCCCTATCACCCCCTTCCTCTCGCTACACTCTCTCTCTACCCCCCCCCCCCCCCTTCCCCCAAGTGCCGTTGACGGAGCGCCCTTCAGGGTCATGACGATTTACAGTCCACCATGTCTGTGTGAAACCACGTGACCCGAGTCACAACAGCCTGATAGTGGAAAGTTGGGTTCTGGAAAAAGTTTGTTGGGTCCGTGCCAGAGATGAAAACTGCCAGGATTACGGAACATTACCCTGGTCTCGTATTGGATTTGACCTCTTTGGCTGTCTTTCTGTCTTTCTTCTGTCTCCGTCCCCCACTCTCTCTCCCTTTCTCTCTCTCTGTTTTTCCCTATATCCGCTTCTCTCTGTGTCTCTCTACCTCTGTATATATCTCTGGCTCTCTGTCTCTAACACACTCTCTCTCTCGCTCTCCTTGTTTTCTGCGCGTTAGTTTCGATTTCTTTCTACGTGTTTTTCTAGAAACTTCTCTCTGTCTCCGTCTCTCTGCATCTGTAACCCCGCGTGTATATTTTATTTCTCTCTTACTGTCCATCTACCAGTCTCGGCTTTTATGCAGTGTTTATATTTCTAAAGAGACATATAATAGTGGCTTAATATTTACTGAACTGCTTTGGAAATGAGTGGGCGTGTATGCCTGGCCTCGTCCGTGTTCTTGGTTAAAAAAAAGAGAGAGAGAGAGAGAGAGAGAAGAGAGAGAGATATGCAGTGATCCATGTCTGTACTGTCAAAAGGATCCACTCCAATGACAGATCATTACAGGTCTGAATGACACGGTGAAATATAGTGATCACACTGTCACTGAACAGTGACCGCCATGACAAAAAAAAAAGAAGTCTTCACACAGTCTTGAATTAACAGGGGTTATTGCAGAAAAAAACAACAACTTGATGACTGTTTCGTGAAACGGCTGCGAATGTTTGATTTTTTTCTTCCTGTTTGTCTGTTTGCCTGTCTGCCTGTCCGCGATCCACTAGGTGCCAGACCTGAACAAGAATGATTGCAAAGCTGAGTTTAACGACCTACTTGCTGGCGGCCTTAACGTCCTTTTTAGGGTCTTGGTGTTGTGAAGGTTTCGTTGTTTCAGGAGGTAAGGGTCCCTCCGTTCCCGTTGTAAAAGTGGTGTCTTTGTGGAGTTAAGGTTTCATTTTTTTGTAGGGGTTGAGTCTTCGTTGTTCAGGACTGGGGTCTTTGTGTTATGAAGGATTCGTTGTTCGAAGGGTGGAGTACTGTAATAAGAATGATAGCAGTACATGTATAAACATGGAGCTTTCCGAGGGTCATTCGCAAATAGGGGTCACAACTGTTCAACAACGCATGCCGGACATAACTGTGACAGGACATGTTTTATCCCCTTCTATCCTTCGATGATGTTCTGATGAGAACAGAATCAAGCAAAGTATTGGACCCTACGAAGACCTTCTGTCCATAGTGAAGAAACGCAAACTTAGGTGGTATGGACACATCTCCCGATCATCTGGTCTTGCCAAAACGTTCCTGCAAGGCACCGTACAAGGAGGCAGAAGGAGAGGACGGCAGAAGAAGAGATGGGAAGACAACATCCGGGGGTGGACAGGGTTGACGCTCGGTGACGCCCTGAGGAAATCAGAAAACCGTGAAAAGTGGAGAGGGGTGGTGGTCAGGTCAGCAGCGGTGCCCCAACGGTCTGAACCCAGACTACGGGAGAGGTGAAGGTGAAGGTGATCCTTCGATGATTGTGATCACAGTCATGGAGGAAAACAAGCACCAAAAATTTATATGTTCAGAAAATAAACGGCATGCTGTGGTTCGGAGCTGAATTCAGAGATTTCTAAAAGTCAAGAAAACATTGATATTCCGGAAGTGCTTGCGAAAATCGCCTGTTCTTCCCACTTTGTGCCTCTGCCCTTCAGCGTCCTACTTGCCCTTCACCCTGAGTTACTGTTCTTGTGATTCTGTCCGTGTTTTCTGTTGTTACCATGAAGTGAAAGAACAAGAAACGCGCCTTTCGTTGCCATCTATCTACAGTTTTAAAGTGTAGGCACCACTGATTTCAACAACGCGATGAACGTGCATTCTTCCATTCCGCCCAACAAGGTGTGGTCATATGACAGGAGGAAGTGCTGGGATGATGTCATCATTTCCATTCGTCAAAACCTGAACAGCTGCGACAGTTTTGATCATCATCCCAACCACATCAGACAGTTACCTAACGCTCCCCCCTCCTCCTCTCCCACACATGTTCCGTTAGCGCCTGGAAGGGAGGGTCACGTGACCGAGAACGGCGGTCAGTCGACTTCATGAGCTATGCTGTTACAAGGGGACATAACTGAAAGTGACACCTACTTATCTCCTCTCGTGCTTTGCGATAAAGAGTTGTCTGCCTTGAAGTTGTGTCGTGTCTCACCAACTAGTTTATCGGAATGCCCGTCTTTCTCTTTCTGTCTGACGTGTCCTGATCATCAGCACTGACTATGTAAGGGGGAAGAGTGCACGTCAGGACAGCGCATCAGGGATTGTTGATTCTCTCTGGAAATGAGGAAATGAAAATTTCATTTTCCGGCCAGGCAACCAGCCAACAATCATGACTTAATGTTGACCACCACAACTGTGACCAAATAGGTTTTGCTTTTTATGTGTCGGCGATACACAGTCAGTATCAATGCTTATAATTGATTCCATTAAGAAAACAGTTCCTGTGTGATATTCTCGTACTATTTCTATGCACCAACAGGGAACAAGAAACCTGAGAATAATTGATCGTTATTATTCATCAGATCCACTCTCTGGAGCAATCTCCAACGGTCCGTTTTCTACCATCACGCTGATACCAACAAAATAGGCCTGAACACACACGCGCACGCACGCACACGCACGCACACACACACACAGATTACAGTCTAGGACAAAGAGAATCGTGAGGCAACAGTGACAGAAACGCGCCAGTGACACCAGACAGGACTTGATAACCAAGTTGACAATAGAAACAGGACACTGACAGGCTGCACTGAACTTGCGTCTGTTGCTTCCGCTCTGCAAGGACGCCGTGACAAGATTGTGTGTGTGTGTGTGTGTGTGTGTGTGTGTGTGTGTGTGTGTGAGAGAAGTAAAAGTGTGGGGTGTGATGCTGATAAAGGGGGTGTGTGGTGCGGTGGTATAAACAGATAAACCCGATTATCTCCCCTCATGCATCTCTTTTAAGCCATCTCTCATGACAACGTGAATCTGTGTAGGTGACAGATGTATCTAGTCTGTCTATCCGTCACTCTGTCTGTCCCAATACCCCGAATTGCCTGTTTGTTCCTTATCTTTCTGTGCCGTGTGGAGTGCTGTAGCCAAAGGCACACAGACAGCCACTTCACCACACTGAACCAATTGATGTCTCACAGCTGCCGGGGACAATTTGTCTCAGCATACATTTCCTTCAGGAGACCCCAGCCCCCACAATACACGTTCAAAGGAACCATTTCAGAACTGCGATTTTCTTTTCTCCGCCACACCCACATGTTCCACGGGCGGACATCAGTCAGACGCAGGCCAGTCTCCTTTGTCTGTAATGAAGGTCCATGAAGGACCCCTCACTACATGACTTCGTTATTGAACAAAGAAGTTTGCTTTACACTCTCCGGGGTTTTCTGTAGAAAATTGACACTTGTGAAAAAAACACACGAAATGACAGGCTGGTCCTTGAAAAGATTTTACATCCCTCATCCCTCTCTGTATTTCTCTCTCTCTCTTTCTTTTTCTTTCTCTCTTTCTCCTTCTCTCTCTCTCTGTCCTCTCTCTCCCTCTCTCTGTGTCTCTTGTTTTCACTAAAACCGTTATTTTTCACAAAATAAAATCCTTATTAGACGACTTCTCACTTATGAAATGTCATGTCCCATGTATTAAATTTACGGTGGTCATGTAAAATATGAGTTCTGAACTCTCTCTGTCTGTCTGTCTGTCTGTGCACCAGTATGCCAGGGCCAGTGGCGACGGTTCCTAATCAGATCAACACGGACAAAAAAGGCTGGCGGCGGTTGGTGTTGGTGTAGAAAACAGGTTGATGGAGTTCCATCTGTCTAGCTCCACCATGGCTGCTGCTGCTGCTGCTGCTCTGGTTTCTGTCATCCCGCATCACACTGCATTGGTATTGTCTCCCCCCCCCTCCCCCCTGACATACTTCAGGAAAAGGACAACATTAAACCATGCTGTGATGTCTTCTGGCGATAGACGTCAGATGTTTCATGGCTTCACAGAGAAAAGTACAACTTAATTCAATTCTGTGATGTCTTCTGGCGACAGACTTGAGATGTTTCATGGCTTCACAGAGAAAAGTACAGCTTAATTCAATACTGTGATGTCTTCTGGCGATAGACGTCAGATGTTTCATGGCTTCACAGAAAAAAGTACAGCTTAATTCAATACTGTGATGTCTTCTGGCGATAGACGTCAGATGTTTCATGGCTTCACAGAGAAAAGTACAACTTAATTCAATACTGTGATGTCTTCTGGCGACAGACTTGAGATGTTTCATGGATTATACAGAAAAGGGGCAAACGTCATTCCACACTGTGATATCTTCTGGTGCCAGACGTCGGATGTTTCATGGCTTTACAGAGAAAAGTACATCAATCAATTCTGTGATATCTTCTGGTGATAGACGTCAGATATTCCAAGATTTTAGAAAAATGGGTAGCATCAAGCCATACTTTAATGTCAGATGTTTCATGGCTTTACAGAGAAAAGTACACCTTCAAGCTATACTGTGATGTCTTCTGGTGACAGACATCGGATGTTTCTTGGCTTTACAGAGAAAAGTACACTTTCAAGCTATACTGTGATGTCTTCTGGTGACAGACATCGGACGTTTCTTGGCTTTACAGAGAAAATTACACCTTCAAGATATACTGTGATGTCTTCTGGTGACAGACATCGGATGTTTCTTGGCTTTACAGAGAAAAGTACACCTTCAAGCTTTACTGTGATGTCTTCTGGCGACAGACGTCAGATATTCCAGGATTTTACAAAGACAAAGGAGATCAAGCCAAACTGTGATGTCTTCTGTCGTTAGATGTAAGATGTTTCAGGGTTTTACACGTGAAGCCTGGTCATTGTCATAGTTCTTTCAGAACATCCAGCATTCTGAGTCACTGGCTTTACTCCCAGTTTCTCCGAGATGCCTCCCGCCTGTCCCACCTCCAACCCCGCCACCTACACACCCACGCAGCCATACACCCGGGTTCATCTGCCACACCCCAACAGCGGCAGTCCACAAAGAGCTATCGATGGCTAGAAGATCACACACCAGAAGAGACGCTGCACTGCTGCTGAGTAACTTCGGTTCTGTTCAGTGCTCACAGTTCATAGACACAGCCAAGCAGGTTAGGCATCTGCTGCTCCCTCCTGCGCCTTTAAAAATAGCTATTATGGAGTAGCGTATATGGATCAGTTCGCAGGCTTTGATGCCTCCCTAAAACCGAAACTTGAACAGAAGGAAACATTCCACACAGGCATCATCAGAACGTACTGCCAAGTGATAAGTTCTAGAATTTCCCGAATGCTTTCCAGTCTGGACGTGTTGGGAGTGTGTCGGTATAGTGTCGGGTTGAGGCGTAGGGGTGAGGTGTAAGGATGTAGTGTATAGGTACAGTGTAGGTATGATGTACAGACACTGTGTAGGTATGGTGTACAAGTACAGTGTAGGTATGGTGTACCAGTACAGTGTATGGGCATAGTGCACAGGTTCGATGCACACGTACGTTTTAGAGGTAGGTGAACAGGTACAGTGTGGGTATGGTTACAGGCACGGTATAGGGGTAATGTTACTGGTACGGTGCAGGGGTAGGGTGTACAGGTACGGTGTTGGGGGTAGTTATAGGTACAGTGTAGGGGTAGGGTGTACAGGGACGATGTAGGGGGTGGTTACAGGTATGGTGTAGAGGTATAGTGTATAGGTACGGTGTAGGGGTAGGGTGAACAGGTACAGTGTGGGTATATGGTTACAGGCACGGTATAGGGGTATGGTTACTGGTACGGTGCAGGGGTATGGTGTACAAGTACGGGTAGGGGTATAGAGTACAAGTACAGTGTAGGAGTAGGGTTTACAGGTACGCTGTAGGGGTAGGGTGTACAGGTACGGTGTAGGGGTAGGGTGTACAGGTACGGTGTAGGGGTAGGATGTACAGGTACGGTGTAGGGGTAGGGTGTACAGGTACGGTGTAGGGGTAGGGTGTACAGGTACGGTGTAGGGGTAGGGTGTACAGGTACGGTGTAGGGGTAGGGTGTACAGGTACGGTGTAAAGGTAGGGTGTACAGGTACGGTGTAGGGGTAGGGTGTACAGGTACGGTGTAAAGGTAGGGTGTACAGGTACGGTGTAGGGGTAGGGTGTACAGGTACGGTGTAAAGGTAGGGTGTACAGGTACGGTGTAGGGGTAGGGTGTACAGGTACGGTGTAAAGGTAGGGTGTACAGGTACGGTGTAGGGGTAGGGTGTACAGGTACGGTGTAAAGGTAGGGTGTACAGGTACGGTGTAGGGGTAGGGTGTACAGGTACGGTGTAGGGGTAGGGTGTACAGGTACGGTGTAAAGGTAGGGTGTACAGGTACGGTGTAGGGGTAGGGTGTACAGGTACGGTGTAAAGGTAGGGTGTACAGGTACGGTGTAGGGGTAGGGTGTACAGGTACGGTGTAAAGGTAGGGTGTACAGGTACGGTGTAGGGGTAGGGTGTACAGGTATGGTGTAGGGGTAGGATGTACAGGTACGGTGTAAGGGTAGGGTGTACAGGTAACAGGTACGGTGTAGTGGTAGGGTGTACAGTATGGTGCTGGGGTAAGGTGTACAGGTACAGTGTAGGGGTAGGGTGTACAGGTACGGTGTAGGTGTCAGGTATACAGATACGGTGTAGAGGTAGAGTGTACAGGTACGGTGTAAAGGTGTGTTGTACGGGTAGAGTGTAGGGGTAGAGTGTATAGGTATGGTGTAAGGGGATGGTGTACAAGTACAGTGTAGGGGAATGGTGTAGAATATGGTGCAGAGGTGTGGTGTGGGGATGTGGATTTCTGAGACTTAGGAACGGAAATGGGGCAGAATGTCAAGTGCTGAGTCATCATCTTTCCTCAATTATCTCTTCTGGAATCTTGGCGTTGTTCCTTTGTTTGTCTTCAGATGTCTTTCTGTGTGACCCTCTGTTTCTCTTTGTCTATGTCTTTGTCTGTCTGTCTGTCTCTCTGACCCAATATCCTGAACTGCCGGTCTGTTTCTCTTTTTCGTGCTGTCTGGATCGCTACCCCCCCCCTCCCCCCCCCCCCCCCCCCCAAAGACAAATGGACACTTCATCACACCATGCCCAGTGGGTGTCTCAGAGGTGACAGGAGTGTTCTACCCTGAGGAAAGATGGCCGGTCACTTCATCAAACTGAACCCAGCAGATCTCTCGGGGCTGTCTGGAACAATTAAACATTCATTTCATGCTGGAGCTCCCAGTCTTGACAACACCCCCGAACAGAGAACACTGCACACCCGACGGGTTTCCAAAGCAGGGCATGTTTGTCACCAGGGCATCATCTTCAGCTTCTTCTTTGTTCTTCTTTCCGTTACACGACCAACATCGACTTGCCGATGACTCTGTCGTGGTTCATGCATGCTGGATATTTTCGTGTCTCCATAACCCACCGAACACTGACATGGGTTACAAGATCTTTAACGTGCGTATTTGATCTTCTGCGTGCGTATACACACGAAGGGGGTTCAGGCACTAGCAGGTCTGCACATACGTTGAACTGGGAGATCGGAAAAATCTCCACCCTTTACTCACCAGGCGCCGTTACCGTTATTCGAACCCGCGACCCCCAAATTGAAAGTCCAACGCTTAAACGACTCGGCTATTGTGCCCACGTGTAATTTGCTGTGACGCATTCCAGAACTGTGGTTTCTTTTCTCCAGCACATGTTCTGAAGGTGTCAGTCAAAAATAGGGCAGTATCAGGCCTGTCCTCTTCTTTGTCTGTCATGAAAATACATCATGAACTTTTACTGCGAGGCGTCTCTATCGAACGAACAGCGCTTTTCGCCTTTTTGAAGTCTTCTGTTGAAAGTGAACACTGAAAATACACAAAGAATTACTGGCAGATTTGACCTCGCGGTGTGGAAAGAATTATGTTTAATGTCCTGTCACACATCTGGTGATGGTAGATATCGAATTAAAATATTAATTTTAACATTTGAATGTTATCATTAACTCTCTCCATACGAACCGGCGAACGAGACGACGTTAACAGCGTTTCATCCCAATTACCATCATCAAAATATTGCAAGCGGAACGCTCTTATACTGAAGAGGTGAATGTTGACAAAGAATACCACAGTTCTGATGACGGAAGCTAAAGGTTGGGTCATTCAGACACCCACTGGACATCCGAGGGGTCTGTGTAGAGGAGAAGAGAGGACTGGCCGTACTGAGTGAGTTAATAAAGAATAAATACATAGTAAATAAATGATAAAAAAAAGAAAGAAGTAGGGCAGTCGTGTGGTGAGTTTGGGGGAAACGGGATGGATGAAGGGTGGAATCGAAGATGAGCAATTGGAATGAAAAAAAGTACAATCCAAGAAAATTACTTAACTACGTTACAGTGAAGTCGTAAAGGCAACTGATAATGGATTTAAAATGTCAACGACCAAATAAACTTCTACCTTCTCAGTGACTTTAAGTGACACACTTTCGTGTCAGTTAAGTTTCATTGATCCACAGTCAAATTTGATGTGCTGAAATGTCAACATGGATCCTCTGCTGCAGCGTGCCGCATACCCACGAGGTCAGTTTCAGTTTCAGTAGCTCAAGGAGGCGTCACTGCGTTCGGACAAATCCATATACACTACACCACATCTGCCAAGCAGATGCCTGACCAGCAGCGTAACCCAACGCGCTTTGTCAGGCCTCGAGGTCAGTGGGAGCAAAGGTGAGTCTGGCTGTGCCAGAAAGAGCTCACATATCTGAAGGAGGGAATTAACAAATAATGAGGCCAGGAGATGAAATGATTAACAAATAGTAAAGAGTGGTAACTCTCTCCGTTACACAAGGTACACAACTTCAAGTCAGTGATGCTTACGCTACCGATTCAGCTCGCACACAGGTAAATAAAAGGTACATTGGAACAAACCCAGACACCTCCTCAAAAAGGAAGCACCGGCCCTGTCCTTACACCGATCATTTGACATGTGCACACAGCAGCAAAGACAGAAGAAATGTGCAAACACAAATTAGCTTTTATTCAAGACTGGCATAGCCTCTTAATCCTGAACAAACAACACAGAATACATGGACAATACAGAACAAACACATGGTTGCCTCGGTGGTTTTTCAACTGGAAATTAGCAAATAATGAGGCCAGGAGATGAAATGATTAACAAATAGTAACGAGTGGTAACTATGAGGGAACTATGACCACGACCAGGCGTCACATGTAATGCTCTGAAATATACGACGTCTGTCGCCAGAAAAACACGGCGTGGCTTGGTGTTGCCGGTCTCTCTGTAAAAACCACGAAACATCGGACGACTGTCACCAGAAGACATCACAGTATGGCTTGATATCGAGCCTTTTCTCTGTAAAAATACTCTGGAATGTATTACGTCTGTCGCTAGAAGACATTACACTATGGCTTGATATTGCCCTTCTCTCCATAAACCCCTGAAATGTCTTACGTCTGTCGCTAGAAGACATTTCACTATGGCTTGATATTGCCCTACTCTCCATAAAAGCCTGAAATAAAATATCTTACATCTTTCACCAGAAGACATCACAGTATGGCTTGATGTCGTCCCCTTCTCTGTAAAGCCCTGAAATGTCTTACGTTTGTGAATAGTAGACATTACACTATGGCTTGATATTGTCTTACTCTGTGTAAAACCCTGAAATGTCTAACGACTGTCGCTGGAAGACATTACACTATGGCTTGATATTGCCCTACTCTCTGTAAAACCCTGAAATGTCTTAACGTCTGTCGCTGGAAGACATTACACTATGGCTTGATATTGCACTACTCTCTGTAAAACCCTGAAATGTATGACTTCTATCGCCAGAGAACACTACAGCGTGGCTTGATGTCCTTTTCCTAGAATGTTGCATAGAAAACAACTCCAATGCAGTATTATTCGGAATGACAGAAACCCGAGCGGCAGCAACAGCAGCAGACATGGTGGAGACAGACAGATGGAACTCCATCAAACTGTTTTCTGCACCAACACCAACCCCCGCCAGCCTTCTTTTTTTTGTCCCTGTTGATCTGATTGGGGACCGTCACCACTGGCCTTGACAGTCTGCACACACACACACACACACACACACACACGGTGGGGGGGGGGGGGGGAGACAGACATACAGACAGACACACACAGAGGGGCACACACACAGACGCGCGCGCACGCACGCACGTACGTACGCATGCGCGCGCGCGCGCGCGCGCACATACACACATAGGGGGAGGCAGACAGACAGACAGACAAACAAACAGAGAGAGAGAGAGAGAAACACACACACACACACACAGGGGGGGGGGGGGGGGGGGGGGAGGCAGACATACAGACAGACACACACAGAGGGACACACAAACACACACACACACACACATACACACACACAGGGGGAGATAGACAGACAGACAGACAGACAAACAAACACACACACAGAGGGAGAGAGAGAGAGAGAAAGACACACACACACACACACACACACACACACACACACACACACACAGTGGAAAAGACAGAGAGGCAGAGAGAGAGAATGCGACAGACAGACAGGCTGAAAGCCAGCCAGCCAAACAGACAGGCCGGCATCGATGTCCAGTGCCGCACTCAGCAGAGCATCATCAGGGTGACCTGCCAAAGGGAAGGGGGGTAATGTCATTACTACACGTGCTACTCGGCAGTTCCATCAGCAGCAGCACTGACGTACAACATGCAATGAAAGGCCAGACTTGAAAGGCAGCAGCAGATTTTTTTTTTTTTTTAACTGGGCGAAATATGGAGCAGCGAGATTTGTTTTCTGAGACTCAAAGCTGAGATTCTATCATTCAAACGTTCTATACAGCTGCGAATCTTGGCAGCTAAAGACCACACAGGATGACAAATTTGATGCCTTTGACGCCAAATGTGTACGGAAGAGCCTTGGCACCAAATGAATATTTCAAATGAATAAGTCAGAGACATATCCCATTCGTCTGTCGTGTCAACCATCACCTGCAAACAGCGCCTCTGCTGGCTGCACTGAGGCTCCATGCCACATAAATTGCATGGCAAATCATGAACCGGACACCTGCAGGGCCTGTAGTCAAGAGACCACAGTGCCTGCGGGTAAAGATGTACTTGCTGGCAAATCTACTTGAGGCAATGCAAACTGCCCGAGGGTAAGCTGTAACAGGTATTCAGGAACACTCGAGTCTACCCGTGGGTCTCCAAACCCAAAGGTAAATTTGCCCATACTGCATGCCAAGGGTGACTGCCCGCGAAGCAGAGATAAATATGACAGGTCCTTTTGTGGTGTTGTTTTTGTTGAAGGAAAACATGCGTGCTTTGCGGACAGCCCGTGTTTTGATAACTACCTCGACAGTGCTCTGAACTGCAGTGTGGTGAGAAGTAAAAGAGCATGCGCGGAATGGACTCACCAGGATTTTTAATTATAGACGATGGGTTAGCTGCCTGAGTGCACCGCGCGTGTATTGAATACGAGCTGATTTAACCTTCAAGGTAAACTGTATCCGCGGGTCTCTACCATGTCAAGGGCAACTTGCCTTAAGGCAAAATGAAGTTTATTTTGAATACGCCCATATTGGAGGAAGAGGGGACGGCCCATGGTGGCAAACAGTGGAGTGAAACCTTAAACGTTACGACTTTATGACAGTCGATGGGGAGATACCAGCAAACTGGCTGAAGACCGAGGACAAAAGAGCGCCTTGACTGCTTTATGCTTTCAAAGATGCGGGATCCTCTAAGAAGGTAAGTTGTGTTAAAACGTGGTTCGATATAAACAGCTAAAAAGTATGGTACTCCCAACACCACAAAAATGAAAAAAATATCTTTAGATAAAGTGAAATGAAATAGCAACCAATCAAAAGACGTTATTATGTCACGGTTATCATTGAATAAATGACTTCGATTTAAGAGGTCAATCACCCTTCTTCACTCACTATGAGGTGTGGGCAAACTTCAACAAATAAACACGAAAATACACGAACATGATGCGCTCACATCATTGCATTACTTCAACCCTTCCTCCCCACCACCACCACCCCCTCTTCTCTCTCTCTCTCTCTCTCTTTCTTGTCCATCACACAGATATATTCAGTTAAACCAGACATTCACAACATCAAAATGAATTATTTTGTAACAGAGGCAAAACAATAGAGTTAAAACAGAAAACCAATAGAGAATGTCAGATATTCGTTCTAATCTGGCTTCGATCAGACAAACTGGTTCTGGCGGCCAGAGTGCACAACGTTGATGTAACAAGCTGTTTACATTGTTCCTGTCCTAATTATCCTGTCTTGTTTGTCGCCCCTGTCAGGATAATCCATTTCCCCCCTTCTTATTGGGCCAACTGGACAGTCAGTGTGGTAGGGGAGTGAATGGGCGGTGTTCTGCTCTGATTGAAATGGATTTGATAAGGGGATAAAAAAATTGATCAGGGGCGGTAGTCAGTTCTGATTGTTGATGGATTTGATCAGGGGCGGTGTTCTGTTCTAACTGTAAATGGATTTCATAAGGGGCGGTGTTCTGCTCTGATTGAAAATGGATTTAATTTTCATAAGGGGAAGTGTTGTGCTCTGATGGAAATGGATTTGTTTAGAGCGGTGTTCTGATCTGACTGAAAAGGATTTGATCAGGGCGGCGTTCTGATCCTATTGAAAACGGATTTGACCCAAAGCGTTGCCCCTGTTGTGGTTTGAATGCTGAGTCAGGGACACGCAATTTTGGATCACGCCAGTGGGGAGGGGTGTGGGGGGTATGCAGGAGTTGAGGTGGCGTCACTGTGTACCCCAAAAAGGGTCACACAGGGAGGGACAAGAGGTGATGTATGTCATTGAACACCCGTAAGCCCACAGTACACACCGGGCGTGGCAACATGGCACGTGTGTACACGTGTGTGGAGTCTTCACTTTGTGCAGAAGGCGCCGTGGCAGAATCGATAAGGCGTAGAACTTCTGATGCAGTGTTCACCAGTGATTCGAGGCTTCAAGGCCCCGTTTCGGCATGGTGTTGTGTCCTTGGAAAAGGAGGAGAAGAAAGAGAAACACCCGTAGGTGCTGGGGAGGACCCAGAGAAGCACTGCCTCCACCCGTCCTTGGAACAATCCTGCACCACCTTTGGAGGCCTGCGCTGTGTTCACGATGGGTGCAGGCACACACAGGACTCGCCATTAAGAACTCAAGGGACATAACCGCTCCCTAACAGAGGCAAAAGAGGCTACAGGATGCAACTCGCGACAGCCTTAAAAGAAGTACCCCCATGGGTGTACCAGCCAGTATTTCATGACTGCAGAGCCCACCGGCAAAAGACACCACCCTCCAGCTGCTGAGCACACCCCACAGACCAAACCGCCCCTGCCCACAAACAGATGAAGACAGTGTTATGCAGCTCACATTATTGTGAGTACCTTCCGTATAACTTTAATTTGATGCAGCTCACATCATTGTGAGTTCCTTCCCTTTAACTTTAATTTGATGCAGCTCACATCATTGTCAGTTCCTTCCCTTTAACTTTGTGCAGCTCAAATCATTGTGAGTTCCTTCTCTTTAACTTTAACTTTGTGCAACTCACATTATTGTGAGTACCTTCCCTTTAACTTTGTGCAGTTCAGATCATTGTGAGTCCCTTCCCTTTAGCTTTAATTTGATGCAGCTCACATCATCGCGAGTTCCTTTCCTTTAACTTTAAATTTGTGCAGCCCAAATCATCGTGAGATCATTCCTTCTCTCCCTTTGTGCACTTTCTTCTTTCTTCTTTGTGTGACGTCATCAGTGATGAAGAATCGTTGCATTTAACCACTGAACTGAATTGCTTTTCCTTCATTTTCTTCTCTCCTTCTGTGTGTTTCTCCTCGTCTTCCACCATGTCTTTCATTTCGTTCCCCATTTCTCTTTTTTCTACACGGTGACTGTGCCAAACTATAGACTTTGATGACAACAAAATGTGGTTTTCTTTTTTCTGTTTTCGTCTGGACCTGTCTTCATTTTGAGGTCTGGCACTTTGCCGTGTCTGACCTATTGGATTGTGACACCACCTGTCAAAGAGAACCTCCTGCCCCGCCGTTCTTCAGTTGTTGTTTTCACCTTGAACCCACCTCTCCCCTCGGTAAATTTGACCAATTCAATTCAGTGTTTTCCCTTTTGGTTGTTCCGTCTGTCTGTCTGTCTGTCTGTCTCTCTCTCTCTCTCTCTCTCTCTCTCTTTCTCTCTTTCTCCCTCTGTGTGTGTGTGTGTGTGTGTGTGTGTGTGTGTGTGTGTTCTTCAGTTTTACGAGTATTCAAAAATTTTGATTTTAGACTTAAAAAAGAAGAAAAAAAAGAGATCCGTATACAAAGGAGCTAGAACCTAGAACAAAATTAGCTGTAAATTTAATTAAATCAAATGTCCATTTGGATTACGAAGCCAACATTCAGAATTTTTGAACAACAGTACAAAATTTTCACCAACATCTGTAAATGCTCTTTTCAGAAGAAAACGTCTATCTATAGTAGACCGTAGCGGACTTTTCAGTTCCGAACCGATCCAGCTAAACGATGATTAGAATCAATCGACTTTATTTTTGTTCTCCACTCGATTCCTTAACAACATCTCCCCTTACGCCCCGCCCCATCCATTTGGCAGAACTTTGCTTCTGTGCTGATGCGCGGGGATGCCCGTGGGTCTGCTCCCCTCTGATGAAGAGACGGGAAAAGTGCAGAGTGTTGGCCGCTGCTGTCTGTAAGGTCCGGCAGAGGCGGAGTCCTGGTTCTGACTGACTCTGGGGGAGGAATGTGCGGGTGTTCCAGACCTGACTGCCTGTCTGATGGACGAGGGTCAGAAGATGGCAGTCATCAGGCAGCGGATGGCGGAGTGGGAGGAGGTCGGGGTTGGGGCTGGGGGTGGATGGTGGTGGTGGTGGGGGGCGTGGGGGTTACGTGTATGGTGGTCGAGTGGTTAGAGCACTGGATTCTTGCTGGAGTTGCCTGAGCTCGATTCCCGACTGGTGGGTTAAGGGTACGGATTTTTTCCGATCTCCCATGTCAGTATAATTCATATGCAGACCTGCTAGCGCCTGAACCCCATACGTGTATATACACACACATTGAAGATCTAGTATTCATGTCAGCGTTCGGTGGATTGTGGAAACAAGAACATGCCCATCATGCGCACCCTCAAAAACAGAATGGCTGCTCAGATAGCGGGGCAATAAACAAACGGTTAAACACGTAAAATGTTGCGCGCGCGCGCGTGCGTGCGTGTGTGTGTGTGTGTGTGTGTGTGTGTGCGTGTGTGTGTATGTGTGCGTGCGTGCATGCGCGCGTGGCTGAAACATGACTGAATGACACAGGAAACGAATGATGAGTGCCCGAAAGGCAGCTGTCAGAAATCGGCTCTAGCCAGGTAGGCAGCCTTTTGTGCAAATGACTACAAAGCGCTTAGAGCTTGGGTCTCTGAACTGAGGATAGGAGCAATATGAGTATCCATATCATATCATAATCATATCATGTCATGTCATGTCATACGTGCCGGTCACAGTCATCACGTGCGGCTTGACGGTCACACACACACACACACACACACACACACACACACACACACACACACACACACACAACTTCCCCATCTGGTGACCCTCCCACCCCCACCCACTCCAATGTAGGGTCGTTAATCTCCTTTATGGACAAAATAAACAAACACATACACATTAAGGAAAAGTTGTGTCGATGTGAGCGGAAATTATAACGATTACCCGCCAACATACGAACATATTAAACGAAAAATGATGATGATGATGATAACGATGTTACGTTGATCACACACACACACACACACACACACACACACACACACATTCATGTCAACGTTCAAAATCACGGACGCATCATCAAACAGCAATGTCAGTGTTAGGGAAGGAAGGCAGCAACGCACTGACGGGCACATAGCTCGGGCCGGGGTTACAGAAAGGAGGCACGTGCAACGGCCGTGCATTAACCCTTGTCTGCACTGTCTGACATTGAGCCTCCAGTTCTCCGGCATGATGCATGGCTGGGCACAGGAATGGTAGAAAGACAGAGAGAGAGAGAGACGCTCATAACTCAGACCCCAGAACATTTTTTTGTCATGTAAAGGCTACCGACCTGTATGCACAGGTTGCAGGTGTACACACACACACACACACACAAACACACACACACACACACACACACACACACACACACACACAGACATCTGAAATCCAAACCTTGAGTAGGATGAACAACAAATACTAGAGGTAGGTGAACAGATAATGCTGGTATAATCAAACTGAATAACAAGCTAAGGGTAATTTAGAAACATGTCATTCACCCAAGACTGAGGGCTCTCAGTTGTAACGCATAGAAAGTAGACATTGCTGCATCTCAGTCTTGTCACACTGCTATTGTCATTATTTTTTAAGCAAGTGAGAGAGAGAGAGAGAGAGAGAGAGAGAGAGAGAGATTTTGGTGTGTGTGTGTGTGTGTGTGTGTGTGTGTGTGTGTGAGAGCGGCAGGGGAGAGAGAGAGAGAGAGAGAGAGAGAGAGAGAGGAAAGGCAGAGAGAGGCAGAAAGGGAGAGAGAGAAAGACATAGGGAATGAGAAAGAACGAAACGATGAGATGGAGAGGGGGAGAGAGAAAGGAAGAGAGAAAAGAGGGGACAGGGGTGGGGGAGAGAACACAGAACTGAAAATGTCTTTATTTAAGGATGAAGATCGTAAGCAAGGTCTATTCTTCCCATCTGTCCATGCAAATCAGCCTCCACTACAAAGAAGACACACATATAAAAGGAGAATCAAGAGATCGAGACAGAGAGAGAGAGAGAGAGAGGGGGGGGGGGAGACAGAGAAAGAGAGAATGACAGAGAGACAGACAGAGACAGAGAGACAGAAAAGCTCATCCAGGCAAAGTATCCCAACAAGACGGAGTGAGAAAGAACGCCTTTCACCGTTCAAGGACACACGAGGTATTTTCCGCATGACACTCACTTTGCCCATCAATCAAACTGTCAGAAGCGAAGTAATTGGACGAACAGTTTCAGTTTGAAGGAGGTTTCAAAGCCTTCAGACTAATGCATATACTCGCTTTCCACCACATCTGTTGTTAAAAAAAAGGAGCAGATGCATGATTCTCGCATAAACGAACATGCTGATCAGGCCTGGGGAGCCTACTTTAGGTTTGTGTTAAACATTAACACAGAATGAAAAAGAAAAGAAGAAAAAAACAAAACAACAACAGCAAAAACAAACAAAAAAACCAACAAAACAAACACACACACAAACAAAAAAAACCCAAAACAAAACAACAACAACAACAAAAAAGAAGAAAAAAAAACAATAACAAAAAACAACAACAACAAAAAAAACAACAACAACAAGAAACAAACAAACAAAACAAAACAAAAACAATAAAAGACAAACAAACAGACAGGCAGAATAATACTTTAATTACAATAAAATATAGTAAAGCGAAAGGTAAGTGGCTGGGGTTTTCCAGGACTCATATTCTTCAAACAGCAGTAGACGGAGTGGCGAAACAACTCTGCCAAAAATATCAATAATAATGATGATTCTGAAATGAAAAACTTTAAGGAAATGACAGTCATGGCAGTGCTAAATACATCGGTCAATAGATATTGCTGGCCGGTCAAGATATTAGATACAAAAGTGTATAAACATGATTTTTTTTAGCCATTCTAAGTTCAGTTATTTCAGGTTACAGAATTTAGAGCTAAACCTGACTAATTATAATTCTGGACATGTTGACAATGTCAGCAAAGACATACGATATACGAAATGAGAGACGAAATAGACTTCAAGATACAGAAAAAGAACCTGGCAGTTCTTTAATAGGTTTTTGTTATTGTTGTTGTCGTTGTCGTTGTTGTTTGTTGTTGTTTTTTTGATAGTCAGTCGTGTCCGACAATGACCACCATAACAGCAAAGGAGGCAACTGCTGTCCCACTATCTGGGCTACAATTTGATTATAGTGGAGAGTGTCTTGCCCACGTTACATCCCCACTCTCTCTGCCAAGAGGGTTTTAGGACAGTCGGCGTTGGGATGGTCCCCAAAGGCCAACTAGCCCCCCATGGCTGCAGCACTAAGAGCCAGTGCTATCTTGCCTCCTATTTTGAGAGCCATAGTCGTTCACAAAAGACTAAACTGGCTTACCATTGCAACGGAGAAACCATTTATCATACAGCTCTCACTTTGCTGTTGGCCCAGAGTAAGCTTATGTCAATGCGTGATAAAAGCTTAGCGTTGGCATGACGGCTTTGATACAACTGGATAAACCAGCCCATTACAACAAAACTGTCTCACGTTCATCATAGTCTCTGACGCATTGGTAGCAAATGAAACAATGCCAATATTCTCTTCGAGTGTCAGAGCGAATCGCGTTATGATCGACGTCGTCCCTGACACTGACGTGTCGAAATCCTGTTAACTTCTCATTACAAAAGATGAAACATTTATAAAAGCTTAGACGTGACAACATCGACAACGTATAACACCACTACTCAGCGCTTTCTTACGTCAGAGATAATTGAACCAAACACCAAACGACAGGACCCAGGTTATGGTTTTAAACCACAGCTGATATAAGAAACAATGCTAATGGACACCGCATCAAACCCGAGTAAATTAATATATAAAAAGGGAAAGAAAGAAAGCATTCTAAATGCAGCAAGAAATGTTGACACAAGATAAAACACTTCCTTCAACGAAGGTGCCAGAAACCTCTTAACGGAGCACACACGTGTTGCCAACATGAAGACGACGAAACTGAAGCTCCTATGGTCAAAACAAAAAAAGTAACCTTGAGCCACCAGATCCTATATCCATCAAAGTTGGAAACACGTTGCACCCTTCTGCTAGGAACTTAGGTTGTATTATTTCTCACCACATGTCCTTGGACGAGCGTGTTTCAAATATTTGTCAATGTGCGTGCGCAGAGATAGACGAAGCAGCAAAATCCCTTGCCTGTGCCTTTGTTTTGTCAAAACCTGACTATTGCAAAGCGCTCCATTCTGGCTGTCCGCACTGTATTCTTCATAAGCTTCAAAAGATTCAAAATATTGCAGTAAGGCTTGGTCCTTAGAGCGAAAACATAACTATGATCATGCTCGGCCACCCTGCAAGCACTTCCCCAACTCCCGAAGTCCAAACACGTATTAGATTTAAGTTTGTAACACTCTGTAACATTTTTTTCTCTGGTTCATCCTCTGCTTTCATCCATGATCTTCCGTCTGTCTAACTCCTTCCAGACTACTGCGCTCCTCCTCTGACTCTCGTCTCCTGCCTGTCCCCATAATCAGAACTAAAATTATGAGGAACAGACACCTCCGGTCCCCAGATTTATGAGAGACAGACACTTCCGGTCCCCTGGTTTATGAGAGACAGACGCTTCCGGTCCCCTGGTTTATGAGAGACAGACACTTTCGGTCCCCCTGGTTTCTCTGACATGAACTGCGCTGTCGTGTTTTTTGACTCACTTGTGTAAACAATGTGAGTCTATCTTTTAACCCGGTGTTCGGTTGTCTCTGTGTGTGTGTGTGTGTGTGTGTGTGTGTGTGTCTTTGGTAAACATTAACTTCATTGCCATTTTCTCTGCAAATACTTTGTCGGTTGACACCAAATTTGGCATAAAAATAGGAAAAATTCAGTTCTTTCCAGTCATCTTGTTTAAAACAATATTGCACCTCTGGGACGGGCACAAAAAAATAAAAAAGAAGCCAAATTATATGCAAACTGAATTTACTGTTTTATTTTTTTTTTTTTTTTATTCTCTAAACTTGGCACTTTGATCTGATATTCTGACACAACAACAACAGCAGTCATTTTAATCATTTTTTGTTCAAACAGGAACTTCTTTTGCTAAGCATGGAAGTTATATTTATTTTGCGTCTTTGGTGCAGATAGTAATAAAGGGAAATCAATCTGTAATTAATGCTAGGGGGCTTAATTTGCTTTAAATCGATCTTTCTCATCTTAAACATTACACTTTGAAATTATACTCAATCCATAAAAAGCTTGTGTGTTTTACTCTCAGTGTACTGGGCTTTCACTATGTTCATTCGCCCAAGTGGTCTTTTTCGGAAAATACTAAAATCAATACGACAAGTGGACTTTATAGATCTATTGGCTGAGCCCTGAAGGTCATGGGCAAAAATTAAATGCGTACACATATTTATACATATTCAAAGCGCGTGCTCATAATCTTCGCGAACGCGAACGACGCCATTTTCTTTCAAGTTGTTGACCTGCCCGTTCAATCCTATATTCAATCGACAATACACGATAACATGTGATGGAAAGTTGGAGAAGGAGACCGTTAAATATTTATTCTCATCACGTACTGGATTATGTCCCAAACTGCCATAAAAATATCCACAGAATCAGTCTGAATTCACAGTTAAAAATAATAAACCACGAGAGTTAAGAGTTAATACCCTTGAACTGATGAATCGTAAAAATTTCCAGTCTTGACTTTTCTCAAAATGAAGTCCTTTTCACTTCATACGACTTTTAGAAGTACTTGTACTTGGCTCTACATGTTATTAGTTTAACAAAATACTCAATTTTTATATCAACTTTAAAACTATAAAACTAGAATGAACATAAAAGAGAAATTGAATCAACCGTGTCAACTGGGTGTAACTAAACTTGTACATCTATATATATCTAGAGAAAACGGCTAAATGTTGCAGTGTGATTGCGGCGATAGCCACGTCTCCTTTACCGCGGACTTAAAAAGAATTTTTAATTGCCCTGAAAGATTTTTTGAATGCCCAAGATACACCAGAATGATATGATTTTAACAGCGTTCTCACTGCGAATACCGCAATAGATTTATCGACCTTTAAAAAAGCATGTTTAAATGTTATATTTTTGAACGTCAGTGAAGGAGCCACGATAGTGTAATGGGTAAGACAGTTTCTTCTCACCTGATCACGCGGGGTTCGAATCTGCCGTTAGGACTTTTTGTTTTTTGTTTTTTTCTTTTCTTTTAACCCGAAGCTTTATAATAACAAATACAGAACACATTTTTTTAAGTGTATCACAAGTGAGTCTTGAAGGCCTTGCCTCTCTTGTTTATTTTGTTTTCTTTTGATTTTTGTTGTTGTTTTTTAAGACTTGCGTTATAGAGCCTATGGTGAACAGTGCGTGTTTCTGTGTTATTGGCTGTTCTGTGATTCTTCACCAGCATCTTGTGGGAGGGGGGATGACGCCCTCTTCGTTGTCTGTCACCGTTACGTCTCCGTCGGCACGCAGAATAAAAGAATACTGATTTTTGACTCACTTGTGTAAACAAAGTGAGTCTATGTTTTAACCCGGTGTTCGGGTGTGTGTGTGTGTGTGTGTGTGTGTGTGTGGTAAACTTTAACATTGACATTTTCTCTGCAACTACTTTGTCAGTTGACACCAAATTTGGCATAAAAAATAGGAAAAATTCAGTTCTTTCCAGTCATCTTGTTTAAAACAATATTGCACCTATGGGATGGGCACAAAAAAATAAAGAATGAAGCCTAATTATATGCAAACTGCAGTTACTGTTATATTTATATTTTTTTGTATTCTCTAAACTTGGCACTTTGATCTGATATTCTGACC
>NC_134878.1:57731485-57753985 GCF_041734735.1 Babylonia areolata | reverse complement strand
CGAGGAGGTGTTCTTGTCTTTGGTTCTTTCACTCCATAGGTTTCCCGACAGGTTGTGTACACGATATCTCCGAAGGTGGCTAACTTGTGTTCCAAGGTGCTCTTTCCTATCATCGCATCACGTTTTCTGACGTTTTTTTCTGGTCCAGCTCTTCCCCTTCCGTTATTGCACTTGCAGGTGACAGGTTTAGTATCTGGCGTTTGGCTTCAAGAGATTGTACAGATGAGCTGTCTGAATTATCAGCGTGGATGTCCTCGGCACTGTGGTTTGAATCCTGGTCTTTGTTTTCCGACGTCTTATCTGCTGGTGCAGTGTGCTGCTGAGTATTCGTCAGTTTCTTCGTACAACCCTTTTTGGTCCTGTCGATCTTTATGCCACGTTCAGTGGAGAATTTCCGCCCACAGACACATGGGAATTTCATCGGTTCTGAAATACTGACATACTTATATACTGATATGATTATATCATATGTAGTTCAGTGTATGTATGTATGTATGTATGTATGTATATGATGAGGGCTTTTTAAAACCACCACCTCACTCCAAACGCAAATACAGTTTTCAAGGTTAAAAGATTAATCAAGACTGATATCTGCCATTTCTGTATGGAAAAACGAAGACATCCGGGCTTATATATAGAGAGATATATATATCAGTATTGCAGCAGAAGCGTTGGAGCAGGTATAGATAAGTCCTTACCGCACGTTTTAGTGAGGGAAACTGGCACTGACACTGAGTGACAGGACTGAGAACGGTGTTCCGGAAATGGCACTGGGAGCGGCACCGGCGGTCCGGTCAGGAAACCTACAGGCTGCGCGCTGACCACGCCTGGGCTGATGACCACAGGTCAACACAACGCACTGAGCTAGGTGTACTACTACTTCTTTCTCTCAGTCAGCACAAATCGGACTTGTCAGGGGATGCGTGCAGGGCATGTACCTGGATTGTCTCCACTTGCAGAGCGGAACAGCGGCGATAGGAAGTCGTTAGGATGTGTGTGTGTGTGTGTGTGTGTGTGTGTGCTTGTGCATACTCTCCCCCTATCTCATCACTCTGGGAATGCCTGCGCTCTGCTCCTATCCCCTTAACACCCCCCCCCCCCCCCACCCAACACACACACACACACACACACACACACATCCCCGCCCCCCTACCTCCCCCTCCCCACTCATTCCTACCCAGGCAGACTTGATTCACGTGCCGGTAGCCAGCCTACAGGGCTAAACGGGATCCATGCTGCCACGCCTGCCTCTCTCACTTCACCAGTGCACAGTTCCCGTTGCCGCCACCACCGAGAGCACCGCGATGCTTTCCATTTCAGCCCACCCCCACCCCCCTCTTCCACACAATCCTTCCATTTCCTCTCTTCACCCCTCAGTCCTCACCCCTCCCCTGTTCTGTAACCCCTCGCCCTCCCCCTCACTCTCCCTCCCTGCTGTTTGACTGTTTTGCGTCCGTTAATGAGGGCAAGCAAAGAGCACACCCTCACGCCAACTGTCCCACTGTTTACCCCCCCGTTGTTGTCACGGCTTGCGTTTCATCTTCACAGCGCACGTTGCATGCACTTTGCGTCAGGCTCTGGAGACTCGGAATCTGTGCCACTATCAGTTTGTTCTGTGCCCTTGTCAGTATGATGTGTACTCTTGTCAGTATGTTTTGTACCCCTGTCAGTATGTTCTGTACCCTTGTCAGTATGATGTGTATGCCTGTCAGTATGTTCTGTACCCCTGTCAGTATGTTCTGTACCATTGTCAGTATGATGTGTATGCCTGTCAGTATGTTCTGTACCCGTGTCAGTATGTTCTGTACCCCTGTCAGTATGTTCTGTACCATTGTCAGTATGATGTGTATGCCTGTCAGTATGTTCTGTACCCGTGTCAGTATGTTCTGTACCCCTGTCAGTATGTTCTGTACCATTGTCAGTATGATGTGTATGCCTGTCAGTATGTTTTGTACCCCTGTCAGTATGTTCTGTTCCCTTGTCAGTATGATGTGTATGCCTGTCAGTATGTTCTGTATCCCTATGAGTATGTTCTTTAGCCCTGCCAGTATGACCTGTGCCCCAATAGATATGTTCAGTACCCCTGTCAGTATGACCTTAACTCACTCAGTATGGCCAGTCCTCTCTTCTCCTCTACACAGACCCCTCGGATGTCCAGTGGGTGTCTGAATGACCCAACCTTTAGCTTCCGTCGTCAGAATTGTGGTATTCTTTGTCAACATTCACGTCTTCAGTATAAGAGCCTTGCGCTTGCAATATTTTGATGATGGTAATTGGGGTGAAACGCTGTTAACGTCGTCTCTTTCGCCGTTCGTATGGAGAGAGTTAAGAGCGTGAAGCCGATTGGTCGTTAAACTCCACTCTACGCGTCAGTATGATGTGTAAGATCAGTACTCCTATCAGTATGGCGTGTACCCCTCCCAATATGTGTACCCTTGTCAGTAGAATGTATACTCCTATCAGTATGGCGTGTACCCCTCCCAATATGTGTACCCTTGTCAGTAGAATGTATACTCCTATCAGTATGGCGCGTACCCCTATCAGTTTGTTTTGTACCCCTATCAGTATCAGTATGCTCTGTACCCCTGTGAGTATGGTATGTACCCCTATCAGTATGTTCCATACCCCTGCCAGTATGTTATGTATCCATATTAGTATAGTCTGTACCTCTGGCAGTATATTCTGTACCCCTATTAGTACAGTCTGTACCTCTGCCAGTATGTTCTGTACACCTATTAGTACAGTGTACCTCTGCCAGTATGTTCTGTACCCCTGTTAGTACAGTCTGTACCTCTGCCAGTATGTTCTGTACCCCTATTAGTACATTGTACCTCTGCCAGTATGTTCTGTACCCCTATTAGTACAGTCTGTACCTCTGCCAGTATGTTCTGTACCCCTATTAGTACAGTCTGTACCTCTGCCAGTATGTTCTGTACCCCTATTAGTACAGTCTGTACCTCTGCCAGTATGTTCTGTACACCTAACAGTATGGTTTGAAAGACAGATTTCCACTCACCCTGTCAAAGCGGGGAGGGGAGAGGTGCAGACCCTGATCTCCCTTCACTCGTCTTTTCGCTTCGTTGTAATCAGCTGATGGACTCAACAAGGAGTGGGTGGCCAGACAGCGTGACACAGCGATTTACTGTCCTGATTACACAGACACAATGCCCACCAGTCCTGACGATCAGTAATGGGCTGATGCCATGTCCGCTGTTTCCATCAAAGTATTGGCTGGAACTCTATGAGATCGGTAAGTAATCCCACGTCCCGGGCGGTAAAAAAGAAAAAGAAAAAGTACTGACAATGGCCGCTCTGACACTAATATCACGGCACACTCATTTTGTTTTCTTCTCCAGACAAAGGCCAGACGTCCGCCATCTTCACGAATCAGAATCAGATATACCGAGGTCCGTACAATACCGCGCCGGTTTGTCTGCAGTTCTACTGAGTAGGTTGATAAAGAAAATGCTTTATATTGTAAAGCTTAAAACATTAGGGGGTTACTTCTTTTTTAGATGAATAGTATGATGAGACCAAAACAGTTTATTGTGAACTTTCAAACAAGGAGAACTGACTGCTTCTTGAGCAGTTGCGTTCGCTTGTTCTTTTCACGAGTTGACGTTTTGCAGTGTTTTAAAAAGGACGAACGTCCAGTTTAGAGGACGCTGTTTACATATTGTGTGTTTGTTTCATTTTGCCATCGCTTTTATATCACATAAATTGTTCTTTGTGAACTGTGATGTTTGACCAACATGAAAGAGCTCGCTGCAGAATCGGGAGAAATCTGCTTGTACGAACTGTCTAAAAGAATGATTGAAAATCAACCGATTCTTTGACCAAGCACAGATAACACTTTTTCGTGTGAGAAGATTGTGATCAGTAACGTCAAAAGCTTTATCGAAAACGTGGCCTGGTGTGATAACAGTGTAGCAATAAACACATCATTATTGATTATTTAGATGCCACTGTTTCGCCAGTTGGGCAAGGGCTAGAGTGAAATAAATGGCATACGATGAAATGTTACCGGAGGTTTTATTGAAGACGTTTTCATAGAGGTTCATACAGAGCAGTCCGTCGTTGGAAATGTTTTCTTGATGACCAGGTTTATAGAGCGGCAGCACTTCGGCACGTTTTAAAGCTTGTTGGGTTACGCTGCTGGTCAGGCATCTGCTTGGCAGATGTGGTGTAGCGTATATGGTTTTGTCCGAACGCAGTGACGCCTCCTTGAGCTACTGAAACTGAAACTTTAAAGCTTGAAGGCACTACAGTGACGCAATTTTTTGTATCCTCATGTTCACTGACAAATCCAAACTGAAATCTGGATCAGTTCTTTTGGATCTGAAAAAAAGTGTCTATAGCTGCAGCAATATCGTTATATTTTGATATGTTAGCTTTCATTGCCTTCTGCTGCTGCAAAAGAAAAACGTTCGTTTAGAATTTTTACATGAATGAACGCTTTGGAGGGGGGCAGAAAGTGATTCAAAAGAAAAATTACTTGACGGATTCTTCATTGCTTTCAAGATGGATTTTACGTCTAAATGAGACAATTACGTGAAATATATCTCCTTAAAATTGAAACACACACACACACACACACACACACA
The DNA here is from genome assembly GCF_041734735.1 of Babylonia areolata. Lineage (NCBI taxonomy): Eukaryota > Metazoa > Mollusca > Gastropoda > Neogastropoda > Buccinidae > Babylonia > Babylonia areolata. The sequence goes on along the minus strand of NC_134878.1, from coordinate 57,749,381 downwards.
CGCACACACACACACACACACACACACACACACACACACGCACGCACGCACACACATTAGTGCAATAAAACGTCACGAATTTTTAGACAGTGGAAATTGTTCCCTCTATTAACCGCTGTGGTTTCCCTTTGGGGTTAATACGTTCGATTCTGGAAGGGGGTTATTTAAAAAGAAGAAAAAAATGCACTGTGCCAAGAGAGAGAGAGGAAGGGGAGGGGAGGGGCAGTGTCTGTATGTCTGCTCTGTCTTTTATCTCGCCAAAGAGCCCGGAGGGGCAGGAGGGAGAAAGTGTCTGATGACGATCACACTCAGGATCAAACTGCTAGCCTGCCGGCTCTCCCTGGGCAGGAGATGGAGAGCAGTTGTGGCCCCTCTTGTTCTGCGCTTCATTGTCCTCCCCCCCCCCCCCCCCCCCCTGAATTGTGGCCTCCCTTATCTGCCAGTGTCTGTTGTGTTTCGTGAAGAGGGCCCTTTTCATGTGTATCATGAGTATCGTGTGTTGTGTGTCATGTGTATCGCGTGTGTGTTGCGTGTTATCATAGGTATTATGGGTATCATGGATATCGTGTGTATATCATGTTATCATGTGGATCCAGCTGGATCTGGTCGAGGAGGAATGAAGGTAAACTTCATAAGGATTTAAATTTCCCAACTCAAACTAGGCGTACGATGGCTCAGTGGTTAAAACGTCTGCCAGAAAGGTGGCTCAGTCCTGAAGTGGCGACCACCCCGGCTGGAGGCGCGGGCTCGAACCTGCTGACGACCAGTTGGCGCTCTCATTGTAGTGACCCGCTCTCCCCGGGGAGAGCAGCCCGAATTTCACACAGACTGAGAAATATATTGTGACGAAAGATGCAGTGCAATGGAATGCAATGTAATGCAATACAATGCAGTGCAATGCAACAATGAGAGGGGAAATGAGAGTAGAAGAAGCAAGCCAGGCCTCACAAAAAGTAAAAGAGGCCAAAGCCCTGAAGCTTGGCTCGGATATCTTTAAAGTTTGTTTTTCGGAAACAAGTGGGTCTTTTTGTTGTTCCAGTGTTGGATGAATTTTGAGACAGGGGAAGGAGGGGAGTTTGGGGGGGGGGGGGGGTTGGAGGGGGAGGGGGGATGCTAATGGACAGAAACACAGCAGTCAGTTCCCTTCAGAGAGGAGACAGAGCTTTCACTCTGAAGACCATTGTCTGTGAAACTGTCCTGGATAAAAAGATATACACTAGTGGGTGGATATAGCCGCAAGGATCTGTTCATGTCTTCAACAGTACGGACCACTTTCTACATCTTTTGATGTGTTCAAAGCTTACGAAATGATTCCACGTAAAATAGAACCAGCAAAATTCAAAAGAAAGACTTTCATGGCCTATTTTCTTTGACCCCGAAACCTAAATCTTGAAAATACAAACCAAAATGCACCAAGAAAGGAATGAATTATATCTTTTTGAAAATATGATGAAGTGTATATAATATGTTTATAATTCCAAACAAAATAAAGCCGAAGTTGATTCCTTAAAGTCTTTATGCTGGAAGACACAAATAAAACATTACACAACAAAAAACAAAAGCATGAGTAAAAGACAATTTTACACTTTAACCCATTCTGTTACAAAGAGTGCAAAATCATGCTAAGATGATTTAAATGCAAGTGACATAGACCACACAGTTAGGTAATAGTATACATAAATCACAGAAAAGTACATACAGTAAAACTGAATTCATTTTCCGCTTCGCACAGAATACGAATGATGAATAATATGGATACCTGCAAAGTGCTTATCCTCAGTCGGAGACCAAGCTGTAAGCGCTTTGCAAAACCAGGGTAATTTGCACAACAGGCTGCGTACCTGGGTAAAGCCGACTGACTGCTGCCATTGGGCGCTCATCATTCATTTCCTGTGTCATTCGATCAGATTTCAGGCATTCACATATACACACTCTGACAGACATGTAACATTTGCTTGCAACTAATGTTCAGTTAGAAAGATACGTGTTGCATTGCTGAAGATTTTGCTTTGCAGAAAAAGAAGATGATGTTAATAAATTTTCATTGAAGCACACTTCCACATCTTGCAAAGGATGTTTGAGAGAAAACTGTGAAGTCTTTGATTTGTGAAGTTTTGTGAAAACGTTGCAGTCGACAACAATGAAAAAACTCGTGCGACCGTGACCGTCAACTTTGTTTTGCTGAAAAAAGACAACAAAAAACAACCAGAACCTTTTTCATCTCCATATGCAAAATACAATAGCAAACAAACGAAAACACACACAAAAACAAAAAAACAACACTCAAACAAACAGAAAATCGGAGCAAGCTGTTTTTATCATTACATCACATCACAGTACAAATATCATTCCTATGAAAATAGTTTTCATGATTCTTGTAAAACATTGCAAAGCTCTCACCCCTCTCTTCTTTCTTCCTTTGCTCCTCTCTCTCTCTCCCTTCTGTTCCGTGTTGTCCTGTTTCTGTGTTCTCTCTCTCTCCCTTCTGTCCCGTGCTGTCCTGTTTCTGTGTCCTCTCTCTCCCTTCTGTCCTGTGTTGTCCTGTTTCTGTGTCCTCTCTCTCCCTTCTGTCCCGTGTTGTCCTGTTTCTGTGTCCTCTCTCTCTCCCTTCTGTCCCGTGTTGTCCTGTTTCTGTGTCCTCTCTCTCCCTTCTGTCCTGTGTTGTCCTGTTTCTGTGTCCTCTCTCTCTCCCTTCTGTGCTGTCCTGTTTCTGTGTCCTCTCTCTCTCCCTTCTATCCTGTGTTGTCCTGTTTCTGTGTTCTCTCTCTCCCTTCTGTGCTGTCCTGTTTCTGTGTCTTCTCTCTCCCTTCTGTCCCGTGCTGTCCTGTTTCTGTGGTCTCTCTCTCCCTTCTGTCCCGTGCTGTCCTGTTTCTGTGTCTTCTCTCTCCCTTCTGTCCTGTGTTGTCCTGTTTCTGTGTCCTCTCTCTCTCCCTTCTGTCCCGTGTTGTCCTGTTCTGTGTCTTCTCTCTCCCTTCTGTTCCGTGTTGTCCTGTTTCTGTGTTCTCTCTCTCCCTTCTGTCCTGTGTTGTCCTGTTCTGTGTTCTCTCTCTCTCCCTTCTGTCCTGTGTTGTCCTGTTTCTGTGTCCTCTCTCTCCCTTCTGTTCCGTGTTGTCCTGTTCTGTGTTCTCTCTCTCCCTTCTGTCCCGTGTTGTCCTGTTTCTGTGTCCTCTCTCTCCCTTCTGTCCCGTGTTGTCCTGTTTCTGTGTCCTCTCTCTCCCTTCTGTTCCGTGTTGTCCTGTTTCTGTGTTCTCTCTCTCCCTTCTGTCCCGTGTTGTCCTGTTTCTGTGTCCTCTCTCTCCCTTCTATCCTGTGTTGTCCTGTTTCTGTGTTCTCTCTCTTCCTTCTCTCCCGTGTTGTCCTATTTCTGCGTTCTCTCTCTCCCTTCTGTGTTGTCCTGTTTCTGTGTCCTCTCTCTCCCTTCTGTTCCGTGTTGTCCTTTTTGTGTGTTCAACAGCACTGAGGTTTGCTTTCTGCTTCTCCGTTTACACTTTGCACAACATTTCACATCCTGCCTGCAGATAGGTTTCCTCTCTGTATGTCCCCACTCCTGCCTCTCTCTGTCTCTGTTTCTCTCTGTGTCTCTGTCTGTCTGTCTGTCTGCCTCTCTCTCTCTCTGTGTGGTCTGTTCTGTCTATCTGTCTGTACGTCCTTCTCCAATTGCGATGACCACCTCTGCCACTGTCAGCGTATCCATCATGTTTGCTTTCCATTTCCCTTGTACCCCCCCCCTCCCCCCACCCCCGACTCCCACCTCCGCCACCCCCATCTCCCCCACCATTAACCCCCAGGCTCCCCTTCTCCCTGCATGCACCCACTCCCCTTCGCCGTTACCCCCACACCCCCTCCCCCCAACCTCTTGCCCCCTCCCCAATCCCTCCCCCCCTCCTCCCCCCACAGCTATCACAGCGCAATGTAGGGCATAATGTACACAAAAGGCTGTGAGTATGCTGTGTTCCCCGCTACTAGCCAGTGCCCCCCCCCCCCCCCCTCCCCCACCGGCTTCCGAACCCCCACCCCCCAACCTCCTACAGCCTTTCCACACTGTGTTCAAAGCCCACCACTGAAACGACCCGTCCGCCTCAGGCTTTAGACCAAAAGCCCGGTTCATTTGGCGCGTTTGTCGGTGTCTTGTGAAACAAACTCCCGCCCCAAACAACACAGCAGGAAAAAAAAAATGACAAGGAATAGTTAGTCCCTTTTAGTAGTATTGTGATCAGCAACAACACTGCAAGCCTCTAAACAAACAAACAATGAATAAACAAAACACGGAAGACTGTGACTGTGTCGTGTACAAAACCACTGAACTGTTTAAAGGTTTTGTGTGTGTGCTGAAAACAAACCACTGAACTGTTTGAAGGTTTTGTGTGTGTGCTGAAAACAAACCACTCAACTGAGCTTTGAGGAAAAACAACAAACAGAAAAATACAGCAACAAAAAACAAACAAACAAACAACAACAACAACAACAACAAAAACACAGCAAAAAAAAAAAACAAAAAACCAAAAAACACACACACAAAACCCGCAATTTTCTGTCTGTTTCTCAAGCAATGCTTTTTGTTTCTCTTCTTTTCTTTTAAGATTTTTTTTTTTTTTGTCAGGGCATGGTGAAAAGAAGCTTTTAGATCGTCCATTTACTCTAAATAAATCATTCAAGTTCTCCCCCTTCCTCTCCTACTCATCTCTCTCTCTCTCTCTCTGACTCATGTCTCCGTCTCTCACTCACTTTTACGTACGGCCATGTGTATTTCTCGCTGTTTTGTTTGATTTCTTGCAGACGTTATTAAGTGGGCGGGAAAAGAAGCCGGATTGCGGAAATTTCATGTGAGGCATTCACTCTGAATAGATTATAAATAAAATACCTTGCACGCGCGCGCGCACACACACACACACACACACTGACAGACGGACGGACGGACGGAGAACTGAGAAGGATGGGAGGGGTGGGGGGTCTAGGGGGGGGGGGTGGACGGAAAAGCACATTTAAAAAACACTATGCTGGATTTGTCCAAGTTAATGTGAAGATAATACGACCATACGACCCTGCTTCTTATTTTGAATCATTTGACTGGTTTTGGCGTTAGAGAGAGAGAGAGAGACAGACAGACAGACAGAGGAGACAGAGACAGGGACAGAGAGAATGTGAATGCGAATACTTTTGTCATTATAAGGACGTATCTCCTCATGAAGGGATGTACATAAACATACAAGCACATCACAGCCATGCTAAAATGTTATACATACATATTAATGGTCACGTCAAACGAAATTAGAGAGAGAGAGAGAGAGTGACAGGCAAATGGACAGAGACAGACAGACGGACAGAGACAGACACAGAGAGAGATAGACAGACAGACAGACAAGGATGGATGCTGGTGGAAAAGCAAACTGCTCGGTCTATGGAGGAAGAGGGGGCGGGAGGGGGGGGGGTAAAAGAAAAAGGGAGGGGCTGGTTAGGAGGATGTTGTAGACGTGTGTAATGATGAGGTGCAGGAATCAGACAGTGGCTATTTGGGGAAGTGCCGTGATCACTGTCAGAGGGAATCGCAGGCAGTTTACCCCGAGGGTCATTTCCCAGCGACCTGCATCGTCTTGTGGGACACAGTCACGGGGTGAAACGTTTCGAGGCGTGAACAAAATTACTGTCTGTAGAGTTTAGGAGAATGCTTTGAGAGTTAGTGAGTGAGATGGAGAGAGAAGACGTCTTGAGAGTGAGAGAGACACACAGAGAGAGGATGCTTTGGAAGTAAGTGAGAGAGAGAGAGAGAGAGGATGCTTTGAGAGTAAGAGAGTGAGGCAGGCAGAGAGAGGATGCCTTGAGAGTAAATGGCACAGAGAAAGAGCAAAGCAGAGAAAGAAGATGCTATAAGAGTGAGTGAGAGAGAGTCACAGAGAGAGAGAGAGAGAGAGAGAGAGAGGATGATTTGAGAGTGAGTGAGTGAGACAGATTTGAGAGTGAGTGAGACAGACAGACAGACAGACGGAGAAGGGTGGGTGCCAACGGAAAAGCAAACTGCTAGGGGGGAGGAGGAGGGGGATGAAAGAAAAAGGGAGGGGCAGGTTGGGAGGATGTTGGGAGGATGTTGTAGACGTGTGTAATGATGAGGTGCAGGAATCAGACAGTGGCTATTTGGGGAAGTGCCGTGATCACTGTCAGAGGGAATCGCAGGCAGTTTACCCCGAGGATCATTTACCAGCGACCTGCATCGTCTTGTGGGACACAGTCGCCGGGTGAAACGTTTCGAGGCCTGAACAAAATTACTGTCTGTAGAGTTTAGGAGAATGCTTTGAGAGTTAGTGAGTGAGATGGAGAGAGAAGACGTCTTGAGAGTGAGAGAGACACAGAGAGAGAAAGAGAGAGAGGATGCTTTGGAAGTAAGTGAGAAAGAGAGAGAGAGAGAGAGAGAGAGAGAGGATGCCTTGAGAGTAAATGACACAGAGAAAGAGCGAGGCAGAGAAAGAAGATGCTATAAGAGTGAGTAAGAGAGAGGGGATGCTTTGAGAGTTAGTGAGTGAGACAGAGAATGATTTGAGAGTGAGGGAGACAGACAGACAGACAGGCATAGGTGGGTGCCGACGGAAAAGCAAACTGCTCGGTCTAGGCGGGAGGAGGGGAATAGAAGAAAGGGAGGGACGGGTTGGGAGGATGTTGTGGACGTGTGTAATGATGAGGTGCAGGAATCAGACAGTGGCTATTAGGGGAAGTGCCGTGATCCCTGTCAGAGGGAATCGCAGGCAGTTTACCAGCGACCTGCATCGTCTTGTAGGACAGTCGCCGGGTGAAACGTATTAAGGCCTGAACAAAATTACTGTCTGTAGAGTTTAGGAGAATGCCTTGAGAGAAAATGAGTGAGACAGGGCGAGAGAGAGGATGCTTTAGAGAAAGAGAGAGAGAGAGAGAACACTGCACACTGAAATGTTTAATGTCATTAGCTGTAAAGCTCTAGTGACACAGTAGGTACTAATCAGAACAAAATGGTGCAAAACAGATAAAATGGAACAGAATGGGAAAAAAACAGATTTGGGACACTTTGGCACTTTGTCATTAGCTCAAAGTACATGTGACAGGGGTGTGTTGTGCCTTTTTTCAGTCGTTTGTCTCCAAGGTTTGGACAGTACACCGAGAAAACAAAGTACATATAAATCATATAATAGATATTTACGTATGTAACATCGACACACATCATATCAATACAAACACATATCAAAGACCTTATAGATCATGAAACAACTATTTATGCCTGAACATCAAAACCCATATAATTACAATGTCGAGACTGACCATCCAAATTCAGCCCTTCCTTTTTAACTCACTTGTGTAAACAAAGTGAGTCTATGTTTAAACCCGGTGTTCGGCTGTGTGTGTGTGTGTGTGTGTGTGTGTGTGTGTGTGTATGTGTGTGTGAGTGAGTGTCCATGGTTAACTTTAACATTGCCATTTTCTCTGCAAATACGTTGTCAGTTGACACCAAATTTGGCATAAAAATAGGAAAAATTCAGTTCTTTCCAGTCATCTTGTTTAAAACAATATTGCACCTCTGGGATGGGCACAAAAAAAAATTTTTTTTTAAAGAAGCCAAATTATATGCAAACTGATTTTACTGTTATATTTATATATTTTTATTCTCTAAACTTGGCACTTTGATCTGATATTCTGACACAACAACAAGAGCAGTCATTTTTATCATTTTTTGTTCAAACAGGAACTTCATTTGCTAAGCATGGAAGTTATATTTCTGGTGCATGTCTTTGGTGCAGATAGTAAAAAAGGGAAATTAATCTGATTAATGCTAGGGGGGTTATACTCAATACATAAAAAGCTTGTGTGTTTTACTCTCAGTGTACTGGGCTTTCACTATGTTCATTCGCCCAAATGGTCGTTTTCGGAAAATACTAAAATCAATATTAGGAGTGGACTTTATAGATCTACTGGCTGAGCCCTGAAGGTCATGGGCAAAAATCAATTGCGTACACATATTTATACATATTCAAAGCGCGTGCTCATATTCTTCGCGAACGCGAAGGTCGCCATTTTGTTTCAAGTTGTTGACCTGACAGTTCATATCCTAAATTCAATCGACAATACACGATAACATGTGATGGAAAGTTGGAGAAAGAGACCGTTAAATATTTATTCAGAGAAAGATTTGTGAACGCCTCATCACTTACTGGATTATGCCCCAAACTGCCATAAAAATATCAACAAAATCAGTCTGAATTCACAGTTTAAAATAATAAACCATGAGAGTTAATACCTTTGATGAAACGTAAAAATTTCCATTCTTGACTTTTCTCAAAACGAAGTCCTTTTCACTTCATACGATGTTCAGAAGTACTTGTACTTGGCTGTACATGTTATTAGTTCAACAAAATACTCAATTTTCATATCAAATTAAATCTATTAAACTAGAATGAACATAAAAGAGAATCCACCATGTCGTACATTCCCGGCGGGTGTAACTAAACTTGTACATCTATCTAGATCCAGAGAAAACGGCTAAATGTTGCAGTGTGATTGCCGCGATAGCCACGTCTCCTTTACCGCGGACTTAAAAAGAATTTTTAATTGCCCTTAAAGATTTTTTGAATGCCCAAGACACACCAGAATAATATGATTTAAACAGCGTTCTCACTGCGAATACCGCAATCGATATATCGCCCTTTAAAAAAGCATGTTTAAATGTTAACTTTTTAAACCTCACTTAAGGAGCCATGGTAGCGAACACGATGGGTTCGAATCTGCCGTCAGGACATTTTTTCTTTCTTTCTTTCTTTCTTTCTTTTTTTTTATATAATTTTTTATAAAATAAATTTTAACCCAAGCTTTGCACTAACAAATACTGAACACATTTTAACAATTAGATTTTTTTAAAGTGTGTCACAAGTGAGTCTTAAGGCCTTGCCTCTCTTTTTTCCTTTGCGTTTCTTTCCAGTATATTTTTTTTTATTTTTCTAAAAGCTTTCTTTTTCGTTTTTCAGCTGCTTATCTCCGTCTCTTTATCTACCTTACGTTCGTGTTCCTTTTTGTGTTCTGGAGCCTTTTCTACGTAATTCTTACTTCTGTTTGTTCTTTTTCTGCCTTGCCTTGACTAGAAGACGTCACAATAGTCCGCGTGAATTGCTTACGTGTCGTAGTAACTTTAATAATGATGTGATTGGGAACGAATCTCAATCCATTATGGAATGCCCGAATTTTAATTAAAGATCTTTGTGATGAGTACATCCCAAAGAAATATTTGAATCCAGAAATCCGTTTTGAATGCATTACAATTTGTTGAAAGCATGCACAAGAGTGTGGTTTGAAATTGGAGAAATTCAACACACACACACACACACACACACACACACACAAAAGGAAAGATTACAAATATGATCTGGCCACTATATTTTTTTGTTTTTGTCATCAATTTCATTGTTTTATTTGTTGTTTGTATTTCAGTTTTTGGTGCATAATTCCAGTGTTGTTACTTTATAATTATCCTCTATACTTCAACAGGGGTCAAAGGATTAAAGCATTATTCATTCGTATCTTTCAGTCATTTCATTAGTTCATTTGTTTATATATCTTTCAATCATTTCATTAGTTCATTTGTTTATATATCTGTTAATCATTTCATTAGTTCATTTGTTTATATATCTTATGATCATTTCCTTAGTTCATTTGTTCATATATCTTTTAATCATTTCATTAGTTCATTTGCTTATATATCTATTCACCTCCGTTTGGGGTGGGGGTGGGGGGTAACATTCTGTTGTCAGGTGAAGGTCATTATATGTCGACGTCGAAGGACTCTGCCTCCAATAATCCGGCCCAGGCGGTGATGGTGTTGGGGCTGTTGTCGAGATCTAACAATTACTGCCTGTCTCTGCAGTACGTCATCTCATCCGCAACCTCTGGGAGGGTCCTCGTTAGCAGACAGGTGGGTCCGACGGTTCAAATCTTTGCATGTGTGTGTGTGTGTGTGTGTGTGTGTGTGTGTGTTACAATATATAATCCGTGTCTCTCCAGTATTACACATGAACTAGCAAAACACTCAGACTGGTCTTCTCAGCACAACGTGTATGTATCAATGATAAAGAGAGAGGAGGATGGCGATGATGATGATGATGACCACGATGCTGCTATGGAGGTCCATTTAGGTTTTGGGACCTCGTGACAAGGCTGTACTCTACGCTTCCTGTCATAATAATATCCCGGCGTCAACCCCGAATTTTGTACAGCGCTTAAGACTTGGACTCCGACCGAGGATGGGCGCTATATATAAGTATCCATATCAAATCAAAATTAATAATGGCGCGCAATCTGGTGGCGTTCTTCTCTCTCTCCATATGGTCTGAGTCTTGCTATCGCAGCAGCTGTTTATGTGATCCTTGCCACGACCTCAGGATTCGAACCTTCATCTGATGTCATGGAGCCAAGGCGACAATAATATGTGCAGGGCGACAATTATAGATGCCGCAACAACAGACTTTGTTACGGCGTACGTGTGCCAGTTAACGGCTGACCATAATTATGCCCCCACACCTACCAGCTTCGTCAGGGCATAGAGATTGTGTTGCCTGCAAAACAGATTAGGAAGTCTGTTCTAAAACTGTTTGCAACAGAGATCGCGACATTGTCTTTAACATCAGCGCGCAGATTTTGGTTTTAAACACCAAAGCCTGGCACATTGAGTCAACAGGAGACAGGCAGAAAGAGACAGAACGTGAGTGCGAGCCAGAGAGCGAGAGACAGAGACAAGTGGGGTAAAGGCGAGAGAGAGAGATGATAAGCACACACAGACACACAGATAAAAACACACACATACACGCAGACACACACACAAACACACACACGCGCGCGCGCGCGCGCTCGCACACACACAAAGAAACACATACACACAAACACACACACAGACACACACACACGCGCGCACACACACGCACATTAATATGACCGACCAACCAACCAACCAACCAACTCACACACACACACACACACACACACACACACACACACACACACACACACACACACACACACACACACACACACAAAACCAACAACAAACAAACAAACACGTACACGCAAACACACACACACACACACACACACACACACACACACACACACACACACACACACACACAGACGCACACAAACGCACGCATATACACTCATAATATGTACACACGCACACACACGCACACATACACACACACACATACATACACACACGCGCAAACACACACAGCACACACCGCATTACACATAGGAATGGGGGATAGAGGGTGAGGAAGGTTCTGTGAACCATACACATTTGACAAACAGTATCAATAAAATGAACGATTTACATTACTCGTTATGGCATAAGGTGGGAAAGGCAATGTTTTTTGAAGGTGGTTGGGCAATGGTGTTGTTTAATTGTTTTTGGGAGTGAGTTCCATAGGGTGGCGCCTGAGTAAACCAAACTGGATTTGAACAAGTCAATTCTTGGAATTGGGATATGGACTTTGGGGGGATTCCTTGATGAATTTACAGAAAATTTGTCTATTAATGTTGGTGGTGCATTACCTGTCATAATCTTTTGCATCATGATTCCTTTATTGTACTTTAATCTACGGATTAGTGGGAGAATTTTCGCTTGTTTATAGTCTGAGTCTAAAGGGTAGTCTTTTTAAGGAGTACCAGCTTGAGCCCCCGTTTATGAAGATTCTGTAATGGCTTCATGGTATTCGCACTTGCGGAGTCCCATAGTGTTGATGCATAATCTATTGCAGACTGAATATGCGCTTGAAAAATAATTTCCGTGAATGAAGGTCAAGGAAATGTTTGATTTTGGATAGTTGATGGGTTTTCTGGGCTGTCTTTTTGCAAAGGAAATTTATGTGAGGATTCCAAGTGTGTGTGTGTGTGTGTGTGTGTGTGTGTGTGTGTGTGTGTGTGTGTGTGTGTGTGTGTGTGTGTGTGTAAAGAGAGAGAGAGAGAGAGAGAGAGAGAGAGAGAGAGAATATGGTGGAAGAGGAGCGGCTTCGAACAATATCGTTTCGGAGGTGCTGTCAAATTCTTTCATGAAATATAAATGATACGTATTTCTGAAATTATTCAGTGTGGTGTGGACATTAAGAGAGTTGAAATGTTATTCCAAAGCAAACCATCAGAATAGGGTGATTTAATAAAACCAAAATCTATTCGAGGAAGGGGATCAATATTTTAAGAGCATGGAGATTATGAGGACAGAGATTGACACTTATACAAAGGGTGTTGGAAATCGGTGGTGGAGCACAACCGGACAATATTTTGAACATGAAAACTGCTTTGTATATTTCAGTTTCAGTTTCGATGGAAGAATATACCACATTACATTGTCTACAAAAGACACTTATGTGGATTTTGATAAGAAAATACCACATTGCATAGCCCGCAAAAGACACTGGTGTGGATTTTAATAAAATCTTAAACGTCTCTGTAGACTTAGTAGTGGTCTGAGTATATTCTCACTTACCAAATCCCAACCAATGGATGCATATTTCATAACTATGGGACTCAATGAAAGCATGGAGAAACATTTTACGGGAATGAATATCTAAGAAATGATTCATTCTGGACAATTGGTAGACATTATTTGGAAAGTGTTTTACATATTATTCTAATATGATCGGACCATGACGGATTATTGTCGGTCACTCCTCTCAAAAAGGTAATGGCACTCAACTTCTTCTATGATTTCACCGTTGATGAACAGAGGTAGACAAGTATCAGAGATGTTCTGATTCCTTTTTTCTGGTGGTTTTCATTGCAGTTTTTGTTTCAAGTTGGTGTAGACACATTTGGTTTAAATCTGACTATAACTAATTTATCATAATTTGATTTGCTTGCGAGTACACACTTTGTTCTTATTGGAATTACTCGTATGTAGAGTCGAATCATCTACAAACATTTCATAGTGAGCCGTTAAAGACAGGGGCTAGTCATTGAAATGTAAAAAAGGTCACAGGACAAAGCCCTGAGGTACACCATATTTCACTGGCATTAAAAAAAAAATGTATGCCTATTGACCAGCACCAGTTGTTCTCTTTTATCAAAGTTTGAAGGCATGGTAGACCATATAGTTAAAGCTTTTTCAGAAGAAGAATTTAGTCAATTACATCAAATGCTTTGGCAATGTCTACAATGACAACTCCAGTGACTTTATCATCTGTTCATGTTTAAAAGAGAGAGAGAGAGAGAGAGAGAGAGAGAGCAGATTTGATCTATCCGGGGTAATGAGATGAGCATATTACATACCCAATGATTTTTGTTACCACCAAGCCCGCGGATTAAGAAACAGAACTCCGCCCATGCACACATTTCACACACCAAAACTAAAATACACTTCAAGTTGAGAGGAGGTAGAGGAAAATGAGAGAGGGGAGAGAACGAGAGAGAGAAAAAAAGGGAGAGAGACAGACAGACAGACAGACGGACAAACACAGCGCGCGCGCGCGTGCGGTGTGGAGCTATCCCGATGGGTTAACCCAATATATGTAAACCAACAACCAATGCCGACATCACACTATGTGCATGCACGTGCCGATACACCGTTGTCTGGAAACCTTTGGGGGACTACAGTGCTTCTGTTGACTACATATACTCAGTGTGAATGCACGTAGGCATGCGTGAAATGCGAACTGATGGGAGAGAAAGAGAGAGCGGGTGCGGGGAGAGAAAAGTTTGTCGCCACTTCTCTCGCCAGTTCGTGGAGAGTATGAGAGAGAGAGAGAGAGAGAGAGAGAGAGGTTTGGTGTTGCATACGTTGATGATGCTGTGTGTGTGAGAAAGAGAGAGAGAGGATTGTTGCGTGTTGGGTGGAAGTGGGTGGGGTTTTGGTTGGGGGGGATGGAGGGGATTGTTTTGTGTGTGTGTGTGTGTGTGTGTGTGTGTGTGTGAGGCACCATGGAGCACACAGCAGCAGCACCGCCCCTTACAACAGCCGGAGTTGAGTGTCTGACCGTCAGTGGCACACACCGCACTGCTTGGTGCGGACTGGAGGTTCGAGCATCTTTCGGGCCGCTCTGTGTGGTGGTTGTGTGGTGGGACCGCTCGCTCACCGTCTGTTCACTGCTCACTGGCTGAATTAGTGAATTCAGCTCACTGGTGGGGATGTCCATTGTCGGTGAGTCGGCCTTGTGTGTGTGTGTGTGTGTGTGTGTATGTGTGTGTGTGTGTGTGTGTGTGTGTATGTTTGTGTGTGTGTGTGTGTGTTCTTTTTTTTCCGTGGTCGTTCACGTGTGATTCCATACTTGCGCGTACAGTACGTTCTCAAATGCATCGGTGGAATGTGTTTATTTATTTATTTATTTATTTTAAAAAAATCATTTTTAATATTGATTTTTTTTTTTATCCTTGTGTAACTGATTCATTGTTTTTCCTGGCCTCGTTTCATCAATGTCGTCAGTGACACCTCAAAATGAAGAAAAAATAAAGACGACAAAAACAAAAACAAAACAAAAAAAAACACGAAAAACAAACTAACAAACAAAAACAACAACAAAAAAAACACCGAAAAAAACCCCACCCAATAAATCTAATTACATTAAATGAAATAAACTTATACGAAATAAAAACCAGTATACAAAAAGGCTTTTTTAACACATGGAAAACAAATACGGACACGCAAAACAACTGAACAAGAAAGTGCTCTGTTTACTTTTCTGTTGACTTATTTCTAAACCTTTTCCTGGTCGGTGGATGGGTTGATTCGTTGATTGGTAGGCTGTTTTCCTGCGGAAGTGTTGATCACCATCACACCGAACGAGTGACCAATGAAAGTAATATAGAACATTCCGGATTTTTACTGTAGGCCATCGACCCAAACTTGACAAGGACACACAGGAAAGGGAAGGAACTGAGCAGCTCTTTAAGACAACCAACGTGACGGAACCCGCGCAAATAAACAAGATTATTGATAATCACTTTCGTATCGCTGAAATTTCATACGGTGCAATATTTGACGACCCAAGTACCGCTCAGAAGTAGCATGGAGTCCTACGGCCAAAAAAAACACACACAAAAACAAACAAAGAAACAAAAATCTCTCGCTTTAGGTTCATGGCATGGAATACAAACATAGGCAGAACGTCTCATTGCGAAACGTTTTCAGTTTTCAACGTACATGTATGTGACAGACATTGTTCGTGTAAATTCCTGCCATGTTTTGATACAAATTATTATCGCAGGCAGATACATTTTGAACAAAAAGAAAATAGATTTTGTTCTTTATCGCAAAATTTTGATTGTCTCTTGCTTTGGAGTTCAGTTTAAACGAGTATTTCACTGATTTTATAGTGCTGCCGATAGCGCTGGTTTCTCCGTAGATCATTGTGTTTAGGCTCTTGGGGCTAATATTAAACACTGAACCGCTCGCACGCAAACAGATTGATTGAGTCAATGGGATGACATTTCGTCAGGCCCCAGAGAGAGAGAGAGAGGAGAGAGAGAGAGAGAGATAGAGAGAGATGGTTTATTCAATTAAGGCTATATCCCCAAACGAATAGGGGGTAGTAATATAATTTTACATTTGTCATTGCAATTGGTAATAATTATAAACGACGGGCGCAATAGGCGGGTGGTTAAAGCTGGACTATTAATCCGAGGGTCCCAGGTTCGAATCTCGGTAACGGCACCTGGTTGGTAAAGGGTGGAGATTTTTCCGATCTCCCAGGTCAGCATATATGTGCAGACCTGCTTGAGCCTGAACCTCCTTCGTGTGTATACGCAAGCAGAAGATCAAATACGCACGTTAAAGATCCTGTAATTCATGTCAGCGATCGGTGGGTTATGGAAACAAGAACATACACAGCATGCACACCCCCGAAAATGGATTATAGCTGCCTAAATGTGGGGGTAAAAACGGTCACACACATAAAAAGCATAATCGAAATAAGCATGGATATAATATTTCGGGGGAATAGATTGGATTCGTAAGTCAGTCAAGACAAAACACAAAGTGAACTTCATCCTCTCTTGATGGGTACAATAGCTCAGAATAACTTGTGACTTTATTACGATATCTGTCAGTGTTTAATTCAAAAATAATTCAGATATACTAAATCTAAACCTGGTTAAAGTAAGTCTGAGATGTCTGTTCAAATCAATTAAAAGGTATTACTTCATTATATGATTAGAGATGTAAATTCGATACATATCAAACATTTCGCTGGACTGGATATGGCTTTCCCACACCTGCCAGGTACAGTCTATCAATCGTTGACGAAACATTTGCACAAATCTAATTTCATCACCTACTCCTTGATATTCCCATGCTTTCCCAAGCCCAAGTTCACGTAAACACGTTCGTACATTGGACACCCAATTTATTTTGCCTCTAAAGTCTAAATCATATGGCATGTTGTAAGATTTACTTGGCAGCCGTGTATTATTCACTTTAATAACTTTAACCAGTAACGAATGCATCTAGTGGAATGGTTGAAGAAAGAGAGAGAGAGAGAGAGAGAGAGAGAGAGAGAGATGATGATGATGATAATAATAATGATGATGATGATGATGATGAGAAGTGAATAGTTGAAGAAAACAAGAGTAGGAAATCAGCTCTTCAGTCGACGGATAAAGGTTACATAAAAAACAACAACAACCGAACAACAACAAAATAACAACCTTAATCCCAGAACAGAGCATAGAGAAAATTGCATGCAGTGACAGAAATGTCAGTACAATAGACAGCCAAGGGAAGGGAACCATCCAGATTTCCCCCAGACCTTGATGGTTCTTTTATTTCCATGAAGACTCCCCAGAGGGGGGAAGGTTTCCACGGATGGACAGCTGGACCCGCAACCATTGCAGTATCAGAGATGAGTTGTGGTTAGTCAGATAACACACACACACACACACACACACACACACACACACACACACATTGTCACGATCCACAAATGTGTAGGAATAGTAAGTAAACAGAATATATGAATAATAAATAACGTGTGGGGTAGCGCGTGCGTCTTCTTGTTGATCTCTTGCACCCCACACACAACACCGCGGAACGAGACAGAAACTAGCATTCTGGGGCCAAAATATGATTATATTTATTTTTTTTTTTTAATTTCAAACTTCTACAGTTACGTTTATCATTTCTTAAACTCAAACTTCTTCAACCCAGTGGTGTTAATTAATGCATGTTAAAATCAATTCGTTCCTGTATGTAATGATCACTTCAACAGTGTTATACGATGCACAAGATTAAAATAAGTCTACGAGTGGGCTATTACTGCCACAGTTCCTTTCAGTAGTAGTGTGTCCATCGAGATCGATGATGACCATCGTTGTCATCCAGCTGGGGGATGGGGAAAGGGTGGTGGTGGGGGAGGGGATGCTCATGAATCTATCTGTGAGTGCGCAGATGGCTGAATAGTCCAATCTGCGCACGAAATGTTCGCTGACAGTTGAGGCAGACAAAGACAGGCATATCATTGTCAGGGAGCTTGTTTGCCCGTGACTTTCTGGCCTGCCTCTTCTGAACAGCTGCATCAGTCCTGTTGGCCTCGCACAACTTGGCACCTTTGTGCACAGCAGCGCGCCATTTGTCACGGTCCACTGCAGATTCCTCCCAGGAGTCAGGGTTGATATCAAACGCTTTCAGAGAGACTTTCAGAGTATCTCTGAAGCGCTTCTTCTGACCTCCGTGTGATCTCTTCCCTTGTTGCAGCTCGCCATAGAAGAGCCTTTTGGGCAGTCGATGGTCTGGCATGCGCGCCACGTGTCCAGCCCAGCGAAGCTGGGACTGCACCAGGATGGTGAAGATGCTGGGAAGGGTGGCTTTTGCAAGCACCTCCGTGTCTGGGGTCCTGTCTTGCCACTTGATGTTCAGTAGCTTCCTGAGGCATGTTGTGTGGAAGTGGTTCAGCCTCTTGGCATGTCGTTG
>NC_134878.1:57696485-57726485 GCF_041734735.1 Babylonia areolata | reverse complement strand
AGAGGAGAGAGAGAGAAAGAGAGAGAGGAGAGAGAGAGGGAGAATACGAATACGAATACGAAATTGTTTATTCAGATTTAGGCCTAAGCCCCTTACTGAAGGGGTAAGTCACAATTATATCAATCACACAAACACTTTTCAAAAACACATTGTTTAACATTTACACTTCAGATGCTTGTTATGTTTGACAATCTACGTTGATATTATGATCTAAGTTATAGCAATACGCAAACGCTTTAAGGCATTGTAAATGTATAACGCCACATTGCACAATACAGTTTCATTTCTGGATGACATTAGCAAATTGAATCTAAAGCGGCATGGGTTATTATAAAACTTAGGCTGGATATGTTTCAACCTTAAGTCAAGTAAACAAGGACAACAAAACATAAAATGAATTTCATCTTCTTCTGACTGATGGCATAAACGACACAACACTTTCTCAGCTCTTTTTTCACTGTATCTTAAACGATGACAGGCAATATCTGATACACCAAGCCTAACTTTGGTCAAAGCACATTTCACATATCTATTCATTTTCATTTCAATGTATGGCTCCACATTATTTGTCAACTTAAACATCTTATATTCAGCAAATCTGTCACTTCTCTGAATGTGGTTATGCCAGTCCTGCCATCTACAATCAACAATTCTTTGTTTGAAATATTTTATGAACCATGAAACATTTTCAACACCCTGGTTATCCCAGACATAAGAAAATCCATAAGAGCACAAACACTTTCGAATACCTGTAACCCAAGTCTTTTTTCCGTTATTGTCTAAGTTATACAGCATCATGTAAGCCTTGTATGGTAATCTATAAATATTCATTCTAGTTATCTTTAGCCAGTATCTAATACACTTTACATATGAGTTTATATATATTGGATATGTACCAAGTTCACCATAAATTAAATCGTTGGGTGTTCGCCTATCAACATTTAAGAAGCGTTTCATGGCAAACATGTGCAATCTTTCTATTTCAACATCATTCTCAAAAGCCCAGATTTCTGCACCGTATTGTAAAATAGGCTGTACCTGAGAATCAAACAACTTAGCAAATACTGTGTATGAGCTACAATCTAATCTATATATAACATGAAGTATAACCATAACAGCTCTCTTTGCCCTGTTTACTAAATCTTGACAGGCATAAGTAAAACTGAGTCTGGTTGAAAAAAAGATCCCAAGATATTTATACACATTTACCACTCTTACAGTTTCATTTCCATATGACCATTGTTCACGTCTACCTAGATAACCACCCCTACGAAACACAATGATATTTGTTTTTTCCATGTTTACTTTTAAGTCCAATTTCATTGCTGCTTCATATAAACTATTCAGCTGTCTTTGCAAACCTACAACTGATATTGATAACAAGATCATATCATCAGCAAAAAGCAGCATAAACAACTCTATCAAATCAAAAGTCACTCCATGTCGTCCATTTTCAACAATTTCAAGGGCAATCTCATTCACAAACAACGAAAATAGAACAGGACTGCACACATCACCTTGTTTCACGCCTCTTGTACAATTCACAAAATCTGATAATTTCGCTCCACTTCTTATCCTAGCTTTAACTTCTCTGTACATATTTTTAACACATCTATACAGTTTACCTCTAATTCCATTTTTTAACAAAACCGGCCATTGTAACTTCCTAGAAATTGAATCAAAAGCTTTTTCAAAATCAACAAATGCAACATACAATTTTTGATTATTGGCAAATTGTTTTTGAACAGCAGCTAATAAAGTAAACATGTGATCGATAGTACAGTAATCTTTCTTAAAACCAGCTTGATGTTCACCTGTTATGTTATTCAAATTAACCCATTCCTGTAATCTGTAATTAATAACAGAACTATACAGTTTGCTACCTATGTTACATAATGATATTCCTCTGTAATTGTTCGTGTTATTGACATTACCTTTCTTGAACAATGGTAGAATAATCGATTCAGACCAACTTTGTGGATATATGCCATTATCAAATAAATGATTAAATAGTCTAACTAAAAACGTTATTGTAGAATCCCCCGCATTTTTGAAAAACTCACCAATTAATTCGTCAGGTCCAGCTGATTTCCCAGTCTTCAATTTTCTTACTGCTAACAATACTTCTTCTCTTGATATTGGTCTGTTTATTCCTTCATCTCCTTCATCTACGACATCTTCATCTAAAATATCATCTTCACTGTACTCCTCTGCTTCCTTTTCAAGGACATTTTTAAAGTGATCAAACCACTGATCAATAGATATACTATTTTGTGGTTGAAATTTTTTGCGTACAACTTTATTTACAGTTTCCCAAAATAGCTTCTGACACTTAATTGAACCTAACAGTTCCTTTAGAATTAATTCATTATATTCTTTCTTTTTCCTTACAATCATATTTTTATATTCTCTTCTTGCAATGCAAAATATTACTCTATCATCTTTATCTGATGTATGTTTAAATTTTCTAAGAAGTCTACGCACGTTACGTCTAGTTACTCTGCATTCTTGATCAAACCATTCTTTGCGTACCTCTTTTGTAACAGGAACCCTTTTCTTCATGCACGTTGCCTGGTCTTTAACAATTTGGTTAAACTTATCCAATGCTAAATTGACATCTATATTAATCAAGTCTGATGACATGTCTATTTCTTCTTTTACTTTTCTTGATCTCATTGAGTTAGTAAAGTTTAGCGCATGTGACATATTCCATCTATATTTCTCAATGAACTGCGACTCGTTTACATTGAATGGGTGTCTGCTAGGCGTGCAATTTGTCTGTCTATCAAAGCACAACAAAAGAGGGAGATGATCTGATTCTATTCTGTCTAGTATATCAAGTGTCAAAATATCACAGACATATTCAAAAAACGTTGCTGAAATCATGTAATAGTCATTCACACTGCTACCTTGATCAGATATGTATGTGTAACGACCATGTCGGTCGCCATTACATAAACCATTTAAAATATACAGTCCCAATGCAGTGGTCATATCTAATAATTTCTTACCATAAGAATTCAACACTGTATCATGAGAACATCGTTTCATCTGGTCTTCATCATCCTTACTATAATTTTCATGTAATCTGTTTTCATCAAGAAATTTGGGGGAATGATCAGAAGTCCTTGCATTGAAGTCACCACAAAGTAACATATCAATATCATCAAACACACACAACTTGTCTACAATACTATCCTCAAGAATACTGATTCCATTATCAATGTCACAAATAGCATAGTACGGTGAGTTTTCTGGTTGTATATACGCACATATGAGTAATACGTCTTTACAAAAATGGAAGAATTCTTTATCCAACAAGAAATACATGCAAAAGTCATTGTCACCATTCAGATGACGAACAAAAGGAACTAATTCATGAGAGAGGGAGAGAGAGAGAGAGAGAGCGAGAGACATAGACAGGGTGGAACAGAGGGAGGGGGAGAGGAGATGGACGCGAAAACAGGAAAGCTGGACCCTCAACAAGGTCATCGCCTCTGTGTAAGGAAAGGGGAGGCCTTTCCCCTATGTAAGGAAAGGGGGGCCTTGCCCCTATGTAAGAAAAGGAGATACCCTGCCCCTGTGTAAAGAAAGGGGAGACCTTTCCCCTGTGTAAGGAAAGTAGAGGACGTGCCCCTGTGTAAGGAAAGGGGAGACCTTGCCCCTGTGTAAGGAAAGTAAAGGACTTGCCCCTGTGTAAGGAAAGGGAAGGACGTGCCCCTGTGTAAGGAAAGGGGAGACCTTGCCCCTGTGTAAGAAAAGGAGATACCCTGCCCTGGTGTAAAGAAAGGGGAGACCTTTCCCCTGTGTAAGGAAAGTAAAGGACTTGCCCCTGTGTAAGGAAAGGGGAAACACTTGCCCCTGTGTAAGGAAAGTAGAGGACGTGCCCCTGTGTAAGGAAAGGAGATACCTTTCCCCTGTGTAAGGAAAGGGGAGGCCTTGCCCCTATGTAAGGAAAGGGGAGACCTTGCCCCTGTGTAAGGAAAGGGGGTGCCTTGCCCCTGTGTAAAGAAAGGAGATACCTTGCCCCTGTGTAAGGAAAGGGGAGACCTTGCCCCTGTGTAAGGAAAGGGGATACCTTGCCCCCGTGTAAGGAAAGGGAAGGACTAGCCCCTGTGTAAGGAAAGGAGATACCTTGCCCCTGTGTAATGAAAAGAGGGGACTTCGCCCGTGTGTAAGGTAAGGAGGGGACTTATCCCAATGTAAGGAAAGAAGAGAGCGACTGCTATCAGCCGATAAACAGTGACGATGTGTCGCCGTGGCTTACATCACTCCTCTCCTCCAAGCCCCCCCCCCTAATCCCCCCCCCCCGACCCCCACCCCACCCCCTCTCCGAATCTTTACCCAGATTTTTTCATGTCTGACCTTAAAACCCTTCTCTTTCCAAAAAATATCTCTTTCCCGCTCCCCTTCCCTCCCTCTTTCCGGCCTAGACTGTCCATGGCATTCTGAATACATATATTCATGGCTTGTTTTTCACACACACACACACACACACACACACACACACACACACACACTCACTCACACACACACATACACACACACACACACACACACACACACACACACACACACACACACACACACACACACACACACACACACACACACATGGGTCACGATGGCGCTGTAACGCTGCTCCCTGTTATCAAGGATGCATACCACCATCACCTTTACTGTCGTCATCACTTTACTGGTCAGCAGTGATGTTATTGACGACGGATTGTCTCCACACCGTATATTTGTCTGAAAGGGGGTGGGGGGGAAGGGATAAAGGAGGGAGAAGGGGACCACAGAGAGAGAGAGAGAAAAAAACAGAATATTTATTATCGGGGGTAATAAATAAGCAAGTAATCTCCAGCCATAGTCGTAAAGAGGGATTAAAGCGAGGAGCATGGGAGAAAGAGAAAGATATATATATATATATATATATATATATATATATATACAGCGACAAAAAGAGAAAGAGGGAGAGAGAGAGAGAGAGAGAAAGAGAGAGAGGGTGGGACAGGGAGAAGACAAGGCGAGACGATTTCTTTATTTAGGAGGGTAATGAAACCTGTTGATGCTTCGCACGAAGAGAGACATATATGACATAAGAAAACCACCAACCACAAATAATGAAGAAGAACCAAGAAGAGAGAAAGAGAATGAGTGAGCGAGACAGAGAGAGTGAGACAGACAGAGAGACAGAGACAGACAGACAGACAAACAGAGACAGAGAGAGAGAAAGGGGGGGGGGAGGGGAGGATGGGGTGTGAGGAGAGGCACCAAGAAGAGAGAAAGAGACGGAGTGAGCGAGACAGAGATAGTGAGACAGACAGACAGACAGAGAGACAGAGACAGACAGAAAGAGACAGAGAGAGAGAGAGAGAGAGAGAGCGGCGAGTGAGAGAAAGAGAGAGCGACGCAGGACGCAGGATAGTGTGACTGGCAGGCCATTTGCCCATGCAATGGAGTGAACACAGTATGAAAAAAAATATGAATATATACTTCGACATAAAATCACATTCACACATTTAAGAGAGACAGACAGACAGTCAGACAGACAGACAGAGAGGATCGGGTGTGAGGAGGGCATGAGCCCGGGGGGTTGGGAGTGGGGGATGTGGGGGGGGGGTGGGGTGGGGGTAAGGGGGAGGGGGGACGCCAGAAAAGGAAAGAAAGACCCAGAACAAACATGGCCATTGCCCAAAGTGGTGGAATGGACGGGAATAAGGTCAGCGATAAACACTGACTGACGATGTTGGGACCCTCCCTTACACCACACGGGCCGACCAGATCCCTTTTCACCTCCTCTTTGATCATTTTGCCACCGCTCCCCCTCCCCCACCAACCCCCCCTCCTTTGGTTTTCTTGACCGTTGAACTCTTTGTCCTGTTTCGCCTATCCGCCGTTCTGTTTCTCCTTCTCTCTGTCTCCCTCTCTCTCTCTCTGTATGTCCGTCCGTCTGTCTGTATACCCATGTGTGTGTGTGTGTGTGTGTGTGTGTGTGTGTGTGTGTGTGTGTGTGTGTGTGTGTGTGTGTGTGTGTGTGTGTGCATGAATGCTTTTCCCCTTCATTTGTATGTACTGCTATTTGTAATAGATGTAGATCAGCAAGGACAGATTGGAAGAATAGGCTCTGCCTGAAATCTTCATCCTTGAATGGAAACGTTTTGAGTTCGGAGTTCTCTCTCTCTCTACATTATTGTCATTAATGCAGGTATCATGATTATGTACTTGTAAATGCTACTGTGCAATTGAGTGTATTTGAATTTCATGTATGTTTTTCTATAACCTTTTGTTATCTTGTGAACATTTTGATTTCATTTCTTTTTGCCCTGAGGGCTGGATGTAAAAAAAACATATGCATGCTTATTCCACTTCCCTCATTAAAAAAAAAATTCGTTCGTTCGTTCGTTCTCTCTCTCCCACCCCTCTTTCTCTATCTATCTATCTCTCATACTCTTATATGTGAACAGGCGAATCAGGATCATGAATGTACTCTCTCTCTCTCTCTCTCTCTCTCTCTCTGTTTCCTTGCCTCTCTCTTTGTCTCTCTGTCTCTGTCTGTTTGTCTGTGTCTCATAGTCTTAAAAGTGCAGGCGAATCGGGATCACAAACCTAGTGACAGACGAATCGGAAATGTTATGCGAATGAAGAATAAGCAATTCTGAATGACACGGGTCGGAACCCTTCTGGCATAATTCTGGGTCCTGTTTGTTGACGCTGTGTCTACCCCATCCCCTCCCTTCCAGCCCCCCCCCCCCCCCCCCCCCCCTGTTATAAGACGACATGATAAGACAAATCTTTATTACATCCAGCCCTTGCCTTATAGAGGGACCAAAGTTAAGAGCACACACACACACACACACACACACACACACACACACACACACACACACACACACACACACACACACACAGTATGGAATGGTTTATTCACATCAGGCCTCAGCCCCAAGTGAAGGGGAGACAGGCAGAGAGAGAGAGAGAGATACAGACAGACAGACAGACAGAAAGAAAATATAGAGACAGAAGAGAGGAGACGGGGCGACTCCTTTATTCAGAAGGGCAATAAATCTTTTGATGCTTCGCATCCAGAAATTGTCCAGAACAGAGACATACATAAAATACGAAAACCACCAATAACAAGTAATGAAGACACACCAAGGGAGAGGGGGGGGGGGGGGGAGAGAAGAGAGAGAGAGAGAGGATATGACGTAACAACTTTTTCATTAACGGGGATGGTCAGTCTCAAGACGCATCCATCCATTCATTTCACGCCCAACTCTTGTCAAAAATAACAATAACAAAAAGTAACAAACAATAATAAAAGATTCGTACATAAAAGAAGAAAGCCACCAGCAATACATCAGGACTGTGACTGATTAGTGAGGGGTAGAGACTCAGGCATTTGTTCAGAAAAACCATAGTCCCACTGGAATGGGTAAGATACATCAGTGTTATATATGCATATATATATATATATATATATATTGCTTGTATATGTCTGAATATATTGCCATCAACCAAATACATTTATGTTTACTTTTGTCCGTGGAGTTACACTGTCAATATTTTGAGACGTTCAGACGATTTATGAACACACATCGCAAAATCCTCTACTGTTAATGCATTTTCATTTTTACTGTCAAAGCCAACATCGATCGAAAATTCAATGGACTGCTATGCAATTTTGCAGGAATAAATCTGATTCTCAGTTCGTTTATTGCTGATGGGAGTGTTCGAGGAAAGGGATGGAGATGACGGTTTGTTGGTATGCTTGTTTGTTTTGTATTTTGTTTGTTGTTGGTGTTGTGGGTTTTTTTGTTGTTGTTTTTGTGTTAACACCTGGGCATGTTCCAAACATTAACACATCTTTATCGGCTAGAAAAAAAGATAAACAACTCGTAAACTCTGCACCGTAACTTCCGTTTGAGAGAGAGAAAATTTTGTTTACTTTCGCGCAATGGCCTGAGTCAAAAATGAGTAATGTGTTTCATACATCAAAGAATGACGCTGAAAATAACATTTTAATTGATAGAGAAAAAAAGAAGAAGAAATATTGTCAAAGATCAAGGATATCGAACTGACAACGTTGTCACTGAAATATCAGAGATATTCACAGAATGTTTATCAACAGAAACTCATTTCTATAAATTTAATCAGGAACAAATCCAAGCACTTTACAAAGAGACATGTGAACATACCCAACAGAGCATAAACAAATTAATACATGCCATGAGAGAGAGAGAGAGAGAGAGAGAGAGAGAGAGAGAGAGAGAGAGAGAGAGAGAGAGAATCAGTATCAGTATCCGGCAGTATCAGTATCAGTAGCTCAAGGAGGCGTCACTGCGTTCGGTCAAATCCATATACGCTGCATCACATCTGCCAAGCAGATGCCTGAACAGCAGCAGCGTAACCCAACGCGCTTAGTCAGGCCTTGAGGCCCGGCTCCCTGTCTCACACCGAATAACGTACAAGATCAGCACTCTATCTTATAAATGTATTCACAAATCAGCCTCTTCCTATCTCTGTGGCTGCCTTCACCTCTACACTCCATCCCGCTCACTACGATCAGCTTCGGATCCACTCTGTTTAGGCATACCCAGGTTCAAGCTCTCGACTGTTGGCCACCGTTCTTTCTCTGTCTCTGGACCTTGCAATTGGAATGAACTTCCTCTTTCGTTTCGTCAAGTCTCCACACTCAGCTCTTTCAAGTCTGACCTCCCTTCCCTGCCTCTTCCTTGTCTTCAGTTTCTCCAGTTTTAGAGTTATGCATGCGTGTGACTGACTGGTGCGAAAGCGCTTTGATTTGTCTCTGCACAAGATTCAGTGCTATATAAATACCATTACCATTATCATTATTATTATTTAAAAAATTATAATAAAAAAATAAAATAAAATAAAATAACAAATAAATAAATAAATAACAAACAAAAGCAAACAAATAAATAAATAAATGTATGTGTGTGTGTGTGTGTGTGTGTGTGTGCGCGCGCGCGCGCGTACCATACGGTAAGAAAGATACGTAGGTAGATAGGTTGACAGAAACACACACACACACACACACACACACACACACACACACACTACCCTGCACCCCCCGCCCGCCCCCCCGATCCCCCTCCTCCCCCCCGCCTCCTCCACACACACACACCCGCACGTTCCAATATTCCGTTGCTCCCACAGTGTAGACATGCATACACACACATACCTCATCCTCTACACACACACACACACACACACACACACACTCACACACACACACACACACACACACACACACACACACACACACACACGAGAGAGAGAGAGAGAGAGAGAGAGTCATTGGTGTGACGCAATCAGGCCCAAACACCAGCGCATGTGCATGGTATCAGGCACCACACAACTTCCTTCACACGGAAACCACGGCACTGGCTCTCACAATGCGCCACACTGCTGAAACACATGGTGTAACATTGGGGTGTCTGTGTCTGTGTCTGTGTGTCTGCGTGTGTCTGTATGTCTCTGTGAGCGTGTGTGTTACTGTGTGTGTGAACCAAGCCGCTGTCACCGACAAGCCACCACAGAACACAACCACGTGAAGCTCGACACTCGTACAGCACATGCTCCACTCGCCACGTGCATGACATGTGTGATGACTTGACCTCACAGTTGCTGTCCATGTTGGTACCAGTCTGACACAGCCTTCAGGTGACGTGTTGTTCTGTTCTTTTGTGGTCTGAAACCGGTTTGTGCCTTCATTGTCTTTTTCTTCTTCTTCGTTCGTGGGCTGCAACTCCCACGTTCACTCGTATATACACGAGTGGGATTTTACGTGTATGACCGTTTTTAACCCGCCATGTAGGCAGCCGTACTCCGCTTTCGGGGGGTGTGCATGCCGGGTATGTTCTTGTTTCCATAACCCACCGAACGCTGACATGGATAACAGGATCTTTGACGTGCGTATTTGATCTTCTGCTTGCGTATACACACGAAGGGGGTTCAGGCACTGGCAGGTCTGCACATTTATTGACCTGGGAGATCGTAAAAATCTCTACCCTTTATCAACCAGGCGCCGTCACCGTGATTCGAACCCGGGACCCTCAGATTGAAAGTCCAACGCTTTAACCATTCGGCCATTGCGCCCGTCTGAATTCAAATCGAGAATGTTCTTGTGGTAAGAACATCCCGGCACAATCTAACGGGATTGACACAACAACTCTTGTGAACAGTCTGAAGTGTTCTAATTAACAAAATCTACGGGTTAAAATGGGTTAAATTTCCATAGTCTTTTATGGCAATCGTGACAGTGAATTCATATCCATTGTGTCTAGGGGCCTCAGTGTAGCAGCGGTGATGTGCCCAATCCTCTCTTTCCACCTTTTTAACTTTCCGCAACTGAAGTCAGGTGCCACTGGGTGGAGTGAGGAAAATCGGTGCAAAGTGCCTTCTCTAGCAGTGCCAGTTGCATTGCTTGATTCTAAATTTTTGACAGTTACACGTGACTAAATGCCTATGTTGACCGAACTACGCCATTGATCAGTTCCATACTACACACGGTTAGTGGCGGGTTATGACCATACAAGGCGGTTCCGTCCGAGCAATGCAGCTGGCTCGACACAACACCACACGGAAACCTGATCAACACTCTATGCTACAAATGTATTCACAAATCAGCCCCTTCCTATCTCTGTGGCTGCCTTCACCTCTGCACTCCATCTCGCTCACTACGATCAGCTTCGGATCCACTCTGTTTACGCATACCCAGATTCAAACTCTCGACTGTTGGCCGCCGTTCTTTCTCTGTCTCTGGACCTTGCAATTGGAATGAACTTCCTCTTTCGCTTCATCAAGTCTCCACTCTCAGCTCTTTCAAGTCTGGCCTTAAAACCCACCTCTTCCCAAAATAGCCTGCCTTCCCTGCCTCTTCCTTGTCTTCAGTTTCTCCAGTTTTAGAGTTATGCGTGCGCGAGAATGACTGGTGCGAAAGTGCTTTGATTTGTCTATGCACAAGATTCAGCGCTATATAAATACCATATTATTATTATTATTATTATTATTATCATTATTATTATTATCATTATTATTACTATCACTGGTGAAGGCTGGGTCACAAGTCCAACGCCACAGCGCTTCGAAGTCTGAAGAACGGAGAAGTGGTTTTCTGTTCGCTGTGTGCCAGTGGCCGTCTTTTCACTGTCCTTGACATGATCTGATCTGTCCTGTCAACGCGATCACGTGGTTTGTCACACACACCTCCAGAACCTAAGCCGTCAGCCGTTCTGCATCTGTGTGTGGGCTGTCCAGCTGTGTGTTGGCTGGCTGTCCAGGTGTGATGTTGGCTGTCCAGCTGTGTGACTGTTGGCTGCCCAGCTGTGGGTTGGCTGTCCAGCTGTGTGTTGGTCGGCTGTCCAGCTGTGACTGTTGGCTGTCCAGCTGTGTGTTGGTTGGCTGTCCAGCTGTATGCTGACTGTCCAGGTGTGATGTTGGCTGTCCAGCTGTGACCCGTTGGCTGTCCAGCTGTGTGTTGGTTGGCTGTCCAGCTGTGTGTTGGTTGGCTGTCCATGTGTGATGTTGGCTGTCCAGGTGTATGTTGGCTGTCCATGTGTGATGTTGGCTGTCCAGCTGTGACTGTTGGCTGTCCAGCTGTGACTGTTGGCTGTCCAGCTGTGTGTTGGTTGGCTGTCCAGCTGTATGTTGGTTGGCTGTCCAGCTGTGACTGTTGGCTGCCCAGCTGTGTGTTGGTTGGCTGTCCAGCTGTGATTGTTGGCTGTCCAGCTGTGTGTTGGTTGGCTGTCCAGCTGTATGCTGACTGTCCAGGTGTGATGTTGGCTGTCCAGCTGTGACCGTTGGCTGTCCAGCTGTGACTGTTGGCTGTCCAGGTGTATGTTGGCTGTCCATGTGTGATGTTGGCTGTCCAGCTGTGACTGTTGGCTGTCCAGCTGTGTGTTGGTTGGCTGTCCAGGTGTGATGTTGGCTGTCCAGCTGTGACTGTTGGCTGTTCAGGTGTAATGTTGGCTGTCCAGGTGTGATGTTGGCTGTCCAGGTGTGATGTTGGCTGTCCAGGTGTGACTGTTGGCTGTCCAGGTGTGACTGTTGGCTGTCCAGGTGTGATGTTGGCTGTCCAGGTGTGACTGTTGGCTGTCGGTGCTGCAATCAGCTGTCCAATGACTGACCGACAGAGTAGTGCTGCGATCAGCTGATCAATGTCTGACCAGTAGAGTGGTGCTGCAGTCAGCTGACCAATGACTGACCAGCAGACTGGCACTGCAGTCAACTGACCAATCGTTGATCAATAGTGATCTGCAAATCAGATGATCAATGGCTGACTGATAGTGGTGCTACAATCAGCTGACCAGTTACTGACCGATATATTGGTGCTGTAGTCAGCTGACCAATGACTGTTGGCTGTCCGTGACAGATCTGTATTGCAGTCATCTGACCAATGACTGTTGGCTGTCCGTGACAGATCTGTATTGCAGTCATCTGACCAATGACTGTTGGCTGTCCGTGACAGATCTGTATTGCAGTCATCTGACCAATGACTGTTGGCTGTCCGTGACAGATCTGTATTGCAGTCATCTGACCAATGATTGTTGGCTGTCCGTGACAGATCTGTATTGCAGTCAGCTGACCAATGACTGTTGGCTGTCCGTGACAGATCTGTATTGCAGTCAGCTGACCAATGACTGTTGGCTGTCCGTGACAGATCTGTATTGCAGTCAGCTGACCAATGACTGTTGGCTGTCCGTGACAGATCTGTATTGCAGTCATCTGACCAATGACTGTTGGCTGTTCGTGACAGATTTGTGCTGCAGTCATCTGACCAATGACTGTTGGCTGTTCGTGACAGATTTGTGCTGCAGTCATCTGACCAATGACTGTTGGCTGTTCGTGACAGATTTGTGCTGCAGTCATCTGACCAATGACTGTTGGCTGTCCGTGACAGATCTGTATTGCAGTCATCTGACCAATGACTGTTGGCTGTTCGTGACAGATTTGTGCTGCAGTCATCTGACCAATGACTGTTGGCTGTTCGTGACAGATTTGTGCTGCAGTCATCTGACCAATGACTGTTGGCTGTCCGTGACAGATTTGTGCTGCAGTGCAGTCAGCTGACCAATGACTGTTGGCTGTTCGTGACAGAGTGGTGCTTCAGACATCTGAGCAAGGAGTATCCAGTGACCAGGTAAGTGATCAACCCGCCCTGTTGTCCCTGTTGTTCCGTGTGTTGATGGGTTGCATTGCATTGCATTGCATTGTACTGTGCTGTATTGTACTGCAGTGTACTGTGGTGTGCTGTGCTGTATTGTACTGCAGTGTACTGTGCTGTGCTGTGCTGTGCTGTGTGTACTGTATTGTACTGCAGTGTTCTGTGCTGTGCTGTGCTGTGCTGTATTGTACTGCAGTGTACCGTGCTGTGCTGTGCTGTATTGTACTGCAGTGTACTGTGCTGTGCTGTGCTGTATTGTACTGCAGTGTACTGTGCTGTGCTGTGCTGTGTGTACTGTATTGTACTGCAGTGTTCTGTGCTGTGCTGTGCTGGTTCTGTATTGTACTACAGTGTACTGTGCTGTGCTGTGCTGTATTGTACTGCATTGTACTGTGCTGTGCTGTGCTGTATTGTACTGCAGTGTACTGTGCTGTGCTGTGCTGTGTGTACTGTATTGTACTGCAGTGTTCTGTGCTGTGCTGTGCTGGTTCTGTATTGTACTACAGTGTACTGTGCTGTGCTGTGCTGTATTGTACTGCATTGTACTGTGCTGTGCTGTGCTGTATTGTACTGCAGTGTACTGTGCTGTGCTGTGCTGTGTGTACTGTATTGTACTGCAGTGTTCTGTGCTGTGCTGTATTGTACTGCAGTGTGCTGTGCTGTGTGTATTATATTGTACTGCAGTGTGCTGTGATGTGCTGTGCTGTGCTGTGCTGTGTGTACTGTATTGTACTGCAGTGTGCTGTGTTGTGCTGTGCTGTGTGTACTGTATTATATTGTTCTGTGTTCTGCTGCATTGCATGGCATTGTACTGTACTGTACTGTACTGTAACATTTGTGAATTTACCTTCGTTCCCCCAAACTCGGCTATGTGAAGTGAAAGTTCTATCTGAGTGTCAAACATATTTCCAAAATCTACAAGTATATCAGTGGAGTTAAAGTTTCTGAATGATTTCAAAGTTTTAATAATGCCTTTTTGTCGTTTCCTGTAAGATTCTTCCCATGCATAATTAAAGCTTGATTTTGAGGAAAATAGCACTCCTGAATACCAATATCAGTTAGTTACTTAAACATTTACGTTTCTTAGAGTCACTGGTGGCAGATGTCTGTGCATGTGGTTTTGTTCGAGTTACTGTGAAAACTATTGCAGCCTACTTCTTATTTTGAAGACTTTGACTGGTTTTGGCGTGAGAGAGAGAGAGAGAGAGAGAGAGAGAGAGAGAGAGAGGGGGGGGGGAATCCAAAGATTCCAGCCAGGATCGGCCGCGGGTTGTCATTTTGTTGATGTGTGTGTATGTCTTTCTCGGCGTTTCGAGAAGGAAGAGAGCGTAGGAAGAGAATCTGATGATGATGGTGAATCAGAGGAAGGGAAGTTGGTAATAATGATGATGATGTTTCAGAGGAAGAGGAGTTGATGATCATGATGATGATGAATCAGTGGAAGAAAAGTTGGTGATGATGATGATGATAAATTAGAGGAACAGAAGTTGATGATGATGATGATGATGATGATGATGATGATGATGATGATGATGATGATGATGATGATAAATTAGAGGAACAGAAGTTGATGATGATGATGATGATGATGATGATGATGATGATGATGATGATGATAAATTAGAGGAACAGAAGTTGATGATGATGATGATGGTGATGATGATGATGATAAATTAGAGGAACAGAAGTTGATGATGATGATGATGATGATGATGATGATGATTCGGAGGGAGAGAAGTTGATTATAATGATGATGATTCAGGGGAAGGGAAGTTGATGATAATGATGATGATGATGATGATGATGATGATGATGATAATTCAGAGGAAGAGGAGTTGGTGATCATGATGATGAATCAGAGGAAGAAAAGTTGATGATGATCACAATGATGATGATGATGATGATGATGATAAACCGGTGGAAGAGGAGTTGATGATCATAATGATGATGATGATGATTCGGAGGAAGAGAAGTTGATGATAATGATGATGATAATTCAGAGGAAAAGGAGATGATTAATGATCATGATGATTGTGATGAATCAGAGGAGTTAATGATAATGATGATGATTCAGAGGAAGAAAGGTTGATGATGATGATGGTGATGATGATTATGATTCAGAGGAAGAGATATTGATGATAATGATGATGATGAATCAAAGGAATGGGAATTGATGATGGTGATGATGATTCAGAGGAAGAGTTGATGATGTGATGATGATGATGATGATGATTCAGAGGAAGAGTTGATGATGATGATGATGATGATGATGATGATGATGGTGATGATGATTCAGAGGAAGAGTTGATGATGTGATGATGATGATGATGATGATTCAGAGGAAGAGTTGATGATGATGATGATGATGATATATGAGAGGAATAGGAGTCGTTGATAATGATGATAATTATGAATCGGAGGAAGAGGAGTTGATTATGATAATGATGATGATGATGGTGATGATGATTCAGAGGAAGAGTTGATGATGTGATGATGATGATGATGATGATGATGATGATGATGGTGATGATGATTCAGAGGAAGAGTTGATGATGTGATGATGATGATGATGATGATTCAGAGGAAGAGTTGATGATGATGATTCAGAGGAAGAGTTGATGATGATGATGATGATGATGATGATATATCAGAGGAATAGGAGTCGTTGATAATGATGATAATCATGAATCGGAGGAAGAGGAGTTGATTATGATAATGATGATGATGATGATGATGATGATGATGATTCAGAGGAAGTGTTGATGACAATGATGATGATGATGATGATGATGATTCAGAGGAAGTGTTGATGACAATGATGATGATGATGATGATGATGATGATGATGCTGATGATGATTCAGAGGAAGGGGTATTGATGATGATGATTCAGAGGAAGAGTTGATGATAATGATGATGATGATGATGAATCACAGTTGATGATAACAATGTTGGAAAATCAGGGGGAGAGGATTTGGTGGTAAAGATGATGACGATGATGACAAATCAGAGTAAGAGGAGTTGATGTTAATGATGATGATGATGATAATGATGATGAATCAAAGGAAGAGGAAAAGCAATTAGGCCACAACCACCCTGTATGTGTGTTCACTGGGTGCTGTGTGCATTATCCCTTCACGCTGCACCAAGCTTCATCATTCTATTACTCTGAAGTGCTTTTCCTCGGTTCTGAAGCGTTGTGTGGAGGGGGGAGTGGAAGAGGGGGTCGGGTGGGGGGACAGAGGTGGAGGATGCGTGTACAGGTACTGTATTCCACTTATGTGTACTATGACGGTGTGTTGGGGGGGGGGGGGGCGGGGAGGTGAGGGGGAATACGGGGGGGGGGTGAGGGGTGCGGGGAGTTCGGGGAAGGGGGTGGGGAGTGTTGTTGCAAAACGTGTTCTTAACCCGGTGAGTTGTGATCCAGAACTGCTCCGTTATGCGCTAATTATTGTTGTTGTTGTTGTTGATGTTACTGTTGTTATTGTAACTTTAAACGATGGAGAATACACGCATGTTCCCTCCCTCCCCGCTAATGACGGAGAAATATGGCAGAGTGTCAACAAACTCAAGTGCTAAACCCCACGGTGTTAGTGCGGCTCCCTTGCAGCGTTCACAGAACACACTGACACACACAGACACACACACACACACAGACACACACACACACACACACACACAGACGCACGCGCATATACACACGCACGCGCGCGCGCGCACACACACACACACACAGACGCACGCACACACACACACACAGACGCACGCACATATACACACGCACGCACGCGCGCGCGCGCGCGCGCACACACACACACACACAGACACGCGCACACACACACACACACACACTTATCCAATGTGTGTGTATGAATGTGCACGTGCAGACTGATAGATGACGTGCTGGAATGCCTTTGCTCTCTCTCTCTCTCTCAGTGTCTCCCTGTCTCTCTGTCTCTGTCTCTCTCTCTGTCTCTCTCTCTGTCTCTCTTTGTCTCTGTCTCTGTCTCTCTCTGTCTGTCTCTCTGTCTCTGTCTGTCTCCCTCTCTCTCTGTCTCTCTCTGTGTTGTTAATTTGGTTTTTTTCACTTGTTCAAATCATGCTTGTGTGGTTACCCAGAAGTACTTATGGGTGCATGCATGAGTAGGCAGATGTGAGGGTGGGGAGGGGAGGGGAGGGGAGGGGGTGTGAATGGACGACGGATTGGATTAAACTGAATGAACGTGAAGTGAGCGGGGGGGGGGGGGGGAGGTGAATTAAATTTACATAAACACTAGGCTGTAAAGACGTCTGTACGTACGCATGTGCATTTTTGAATTATCTTAAACCCTCAGCTATGGACAGTGTCTTCAGCATTGAAACATCAAAGCGTCTCTCCCTCTCTCTCTCTCTCTCTCTCTCTCTCGCGCGCGCGCGTGTGCGTGTGTGTGTGTGTGTGTGTGTGTGTGTGTGTGTCTCTGTCTCAGTCTCTCTCTCACTCTTATTTTCCCCTTTTTTTATGAGGGCACGGTGAAAACAAGTCTTATGTGCTTATTCATTTTACCCCATGAATAAAAGAAAATGTTTATTCACTCATTCATTCACTCTCTCGTTGTGATCTGATATTCAGTAATAAAAACACCAACAAAAAACAACAACAATGACTGTACATAGCATTGAGGAACTCACCCTGACTAACACAAAACCAACACCACTAAGAGTGGGGGTGGGGTTGGGGGGGGGGATCAGTCATCCCAACATAAACCAACACAAGAGTGAAAAACAAAAACAACCCCCCTCCCCTCAACCAAACAAAACAACAACAACAACAACAACAAAACCCAAACAAACACGACAGTGACCAATGTACTGTGTTGTACTCAGCCTTCGGTGTTCAAAGCACTACTGGCCACTGCAGATACCGCAGCCTGCTTTGTTTCAGGCTGTAAGGCCTTCAGTGTGGTTGGTGGTATTGTCAGCAGGCATCGGGTGATGATGTTTAACTCACTCAGTACGGCCAGTCCTCTCTTCTCCTCTACACAGACTCCTCGGATGTCCAGTGGGTGTCTGAATGACCCAACCTTTAGCTTCCGTCGTCAGAATTGTGGTATTCTTTGTCCACATTCACGTCTTCAGTATAAAAGCCTTCCGCTTGCAATATTTTGATGATGGTAATTGGGGTGAAACGCTGTTAACGTCGTCTCTTTCGCCGTTCGTATGGAGAGAGTTAAACAGCACCGACTGGAAGGCACAGAGTGAAATAAAGGAGGCTTGTCATGCAATTAAGGGAGACAATGCGGCGTTTTGGAGCACAGCTGTTGTCAGGTGATCTGTTGTTCCGCCAGTGGGCGCTGGTAGGGAGGTATGCTGGGATTGGACTCACTCTGTGTGTGTGTGTGTGTGTGTTGGAGAGAGACGTGTGCAAGCTATGTATAGACACAGTCATACAAAACGTGGAGCATTGTATTGACACAGTTCTACAAAACGTGGAGCATTGTATTGACACAGTCCTACAAAACGTGGAGCATTGTATTGACACAGTCATACAAAACGTGGAGCATTGTATTGACACAGTCATACAAAACGTGGAGCATTGTATTGACACAGTCATACAAAACGTGGAGCATTGTATTGACACAGTCCTACAAAACGTGGAGCATTGTATTGACACACACCGTTAATTTAACGCGGCGTGTGTCTCTCGTGATTCCGGTTGATAGCGCTGCTGTCCTGCCATCAGTAAATGGATCGCATTCCCACTCTGGTTTGTCTCCGTTTAGTGCAAATGCACTAAAACTTCACTTTGGAATGAAGCCCCCACCCCCACCCCCCACCCCACCCCCCAAATACAACAACAACAAAAATTACCAGAACGAAATGGAATATCAGAGGGAACTGTTGATGGAATGCTTTCCCAGTAAATGTGCTTCTCTCTGTCAAAATAAAACAAACGAGGCCCCGGCAAAGTGCGTGCCCGCTCTCGCCTCCGTGTGTGAGTGTGTGTGTGTGAAATATTGATTAATCCAAGCAGTATACTACACACGATACAGAACTAGAACTGGAAGATCAGAGTAACAGGAACAGCTACAGGCTCTGCAAACCGCTTGGATGTGTGAATGAAGAAAATTTAGAAACAACGGTGTGGAAGAAGTGAGGTGGGGGAGTGGGGAGGGGGGGGGGGTAAGTGGAAGGCCGAGGAGGTGGAGAGGTCAGGGCACGTTGCGGACTGAGTGGAGGTGTGTGTCCATATCGATGATGACCATCGTTGTCATCCAGCTGGGGGATGGGTGGTAGGGTGGTGTGTGTGTGTGTGTGGGGGGGGGGGGTGCTCATGAATCTATCTGTGAGTGCGCAGATGGCTGAATAGTCCAATCTGCGCACGAAATGTTCGCTGACAGTTGGGGCAGACAAAGACAGCGGACTGAGTACAGCAGCGCTGAAGCCTGTCCTTTCCTGTTGAATCCTGATTGCTGTGAATGTGAACACCTGTCCTCGTGTAGCGCCACTTCCTGTTGGCGTGACGTCACCATGTGGCTCAACATCACTGAACAGGTGCCCACTTAGGGGAACTTGGGAAACGCCCCAACCACAAACACAGCTGCACCATATGTCTTCGCCAACCGTTTTATCGTCATCTTTTAGCACGTATAGGGGTCTTAAAAACCGTTTTGCCGAAAATTAACACTTGTGTTTTCTTCGTTTGCCATTTTCCAGCATGCAAGAGCTTAGAACAGGGTTGTTCTTTATTTGGGTGAGGGGATGGGTGGGTAGGGGGGCAGTGGTCTTGTCTTGTCTTGTCTGTTATGGGGTCCTGTTTGATTTGCTTGTGTACTTTCCATGACAGTTTTGTCAAGCTGCCTCTCTAGGTTTGTTGTTGAAGTGTTGTTCAATGTGTAGCATGGATGGTAAGGGTCTGTACACGGTGTTTGTTGGCACTGTGTGGCCAGGCCTGACCCTGCAGTAAAACTGGTACTTGGGAAATTCTTTTTCTTCTTCCACATGCCCCAGGTCAGGCTGTCAGATAGTCCATCCGGTCCTCTGCAGTGCAGCAGGTGGTCCCCAGAGCTTCTCATGGAGTGCCACCGCACAGGGCCAAGTTTTCCTCCTCAGTGCACCTAAAGTTGGGCAGAACTAAAGCCACTTCTATGGTGTCTGCGAACCCGTGCCGCATGGGCATTCATCAGTACGGAACAGTCTCAGTCTGCAGAGGTGTGAAAGGAGCCTACAATGTCCATTTGGAAGAGGACTACTTCCTGTGGTCTGTTTAATGACCAGAGGACATCCTCCTCCGATCCAGCTTGGTGTTTGTTTCTCCATTGCTCTCTGAACTGGCTCTCCAGGAATGCTCGTGCTGTACTTATAAACCATTATTTAATGGGCGAGGCTCTCCCAGAAGCTTCAATAAAAACGGGATAAAGTGATGACTGCAGACCCACAGCTCCACAGTGACTCTTCAGCTGGAAAGAGATGATAACTGACTGTGTGGCAGATGGCGGAAGGTATCGTGGAAGTGTTTTCTCACTCTATCCACAGACAAGGAACTTTGTGTCACGCGAAAGTCAGTTCATCTCGTCTGACATACCACCACCGTCTCACTCCCTGTCCCCCTTACCCCTGTCTTCACAGACCAGACCACAGTGACAGAGCTGTGTGTTGACAGTGGGAACCAGCCTCTGCTGGACCCTCCAGCTGATCACACTCATGGCACTTATCTCGCACCCTGTCCGCCTTGGTCCTGTTGTCAACATGATTGGTCTGTTGTTGACCTGTGGTTCAATTCTTCTCGCTCCTGCCCCCCTCCCCACACGCCTCCCTCCCCGCTCCCTCTTCTCTGTGTTGACTGATCAGTCTGTGTGGACAAACCGTTGTCCTGTCAGCTGCCTGTTAGCTAGGGCCGTGTTCACACTGTGCAAGGCAGTGGAATAGGAGCAAGAATGACGCCTTACTCTCGCGCTATAGTCTTTCACACTGTTGCTCTTTCACACAGGTTGCAAATAGAGCAAAACTGCATTGTTATATGTCACGAAGAAATTGTCATTAGTACAAAATGAATCTCTGAAATTATTCCAAAAAATATTTGATTCTGAGATCCAGCCTATGATACAGTACGGGGCAGAATTATGGGGTCTTGACTCTGCTGCTATACACTGTGAAAAATTTTTTAGGGGTCTCCCTTCAGACACCAAATGATCTCGTCTATGGTGAGACTGACAGATACCCAATATCGTTGCTCTCTACTGTTAAATGTATTAAGTACTGGCTCAAGTTAACACAAATGGATGACCACAGATTGCCATATAAAGCATACAAAATGTTGTTAGACTTAGATAATAAGGGTAGAAGAAATTGGGTTTCAAATGTTAGAAGGAAATTATATGAGTACGGGTTTAGTTTTGTATGGCTAAATCAAGGTGTTGAAGATATAAATGTTTTTATTCGTGTGTTCCGCGAAAGATTGGTTGATTGTAGATGGCAAAGTTGGAATTCTCATATCCAGGACAGTGACAGATTTAATGTATACAGAATGATCAGTAATTTGCATAGTGTTCCAATTTATATGCGTATGCATATTGCTAGAGGTTTGAAGTATATAATGACGAAATTTAGATTCGGTGTCTCTGATGTTTTTACTCATCAGTATCGTTATAGGCAGTCAAACATTTGTAATTTGTTATGCCCATTATGTAGAGAAACAACTGAAGATGAGGTCCTTTTTGTGCTTGGTTGTCCAGCATTGAGAAATATTAGAGAACGATTAATTCCACTCAAATCTTATAGACAGCCTTGTTTATTTAAACTCATTTTGTTATAGTCGTCTACGAACGAAACTATTGTACAACATTTTGCTTTATATTTGCATAGAGCTTTTAAACAACGTAGTGCCCATGTAACGTAATTTTTCTTTGTATTAATATGCGACTTAATGTCAATTCCATGTGTACCCCCTTCTAAGGGGCTATGGCCTATATGAATAAAAACGTCTACGTCTCCGTACTTTCACACAGGTAAGCCTGACCAGGTAGGAATCGTGATCATGACGTCATTGATATGCACATGTATATGTCCTAAATTCTACTGTATCTGTGTGTGTGTATGGTTTTCGATTTGTGTTTGTGCCTTTTATGTGCTATTCCCCCCCCCCCCTCACCCCCTCAATATTCCTTGTGACCCAGTACTCTTAATAAAGACATGTTCTATTCTAGTCTATTCTATTCGGTGCATGGCGCGGAACACTCCGTTCGCTTTTTATCAGGGTGTCAGATGTTTGTCACGGCAAAAATGTGACCAGAATTTTTCGCGACTACAATCATGACACTTATTGAAATAAAGGGTCCTGAGGTTTGGTAGTATTGATATCATGCGGTAACAGAAGCAGACATGTGAGCGTGAAAAGTGAAGCTCTTCCATCGCCGTGTTTGTGCCACCAGAAAGCCTTGACCTTCTGGCTGGCTCCACGGAAAGGTGTACGTGTTGGACTGACTCGGGTCAAGGGTGAACGTGTTCACGTCTTTCAAATAGTTCCGTCAGAGGGGCGAGTTTCTCGATCGGTCAGGATGTCAACGCGTGTCAAAGTCTGCAGATTAAGAGGAGGAAGGAGAACTGGATTGAATGGAAGAGTATAACATGGTTTGTAGGTCCTGTCGGGAGTGGACACTGTCCAACACCTTGCTGCAAACTCTTTTCCCCTCTGCTGTCTGTTGGTATAGGTCCGGTCTGGGTGGTCAGTGGTGGGCTGTGTTTGTCAGTGGGGGTCAGTGTTGGTCTGTGGTGATCGTTGGTGATGAGATTTGTGAGCACTGGTCAGTGAAAATCACACAAACCTACCTGGGTGTGTGGCAACGGTGGTTGCTGGGCCGTCGGTGTTTCAAGCCTGATGTATTTTTTTTCCGTTTACAGTCACCTTTACAAGCGATTAGATCCCAGTTGTTCGCCTGATATCTTTTCTGAGAGAGAGAGACATAGACAGAGAGAGAGAGAGAGAGAGAGAGAGAGAGAGAGAGAGATTGTGCGTTTGTGTGTATGAGTGTGTGAGGTTGTGTTTCTGTGTGTGTGTGTGTGTGTGTGTGCGTGTTACGTGAACGCGGGTGTGTGTCTGTGTGTGTGTGTGTCTGAGTGTGCGTCTGTATGTGGCAGTAAACTGGATGAAGAGAGATGAGGGGACTACCTCTGTATGAACATCGAAAACGTGCGTGCGTAACTCACATTATGAGATGCTCGCAGCATGGACATTTGTTCCAGCAGAAGCCCCCCACTCCCACCCCCCCCACCACAATCCGATTCTCATTTCCCCCTGAATAGGTTGAAAAATATCTTCCATGGCAATTTAATGGAAAAATCCCTTGTGAATCAGAACTTTTAACAAGCCATTATTGGTCCAGAAAGAGTTGTGGAATAGCTAGTTACAGAAGAATGTTTGTTAAAAAGAAAAGAAAACAACGAAATTTCCGAGGAATACAATGTGCTCTGGCTGTCTGTCCGTCTGTCTGTCTGTCCGTCGGTCCGGCTGTCTATTTCTTCATCCTTTTATACATGTGCATTATCGTTCTCACCCCCTTCCTCCCAGTTCCCGTCATCAACAGCAATGTCAGGGATGCTGAACTGAGGCGGTGTCCCTGCACAATGGGCATGTGCCGACTGGTCAACATCCATCACATGAATGAGTGTCTTTG
The DNA here is from genome assembly GCF_041734735.1 of Babylonia areolata. NCBI lineage: Eukaryota > Metazoa > Mollusca > Gastropoda > Neogastropoda > Buccinidae > Babylonia > Babylonia areolata. The sequence continues at coordinate 57,702,648 of NC_134878.1, read as the reverse complement.
ACAGAGTTATCATCAACCTGCCGACTACACACACACACACACACACACACACACACACACACGTCCTTCTGTTGGTGTGAAGTACATGAAGATTTTCCTATCAAAGAAGTCACATTGACTTTAACTGGTTCCTGTTGAGGCACTGTGGCTGGAATCGGTTAGGGGTTGTTGAACTTCTGATGCAGTGTGCCGAGTTCAAGGTATGGTATTGTGTCCTTTGGAATGGCACCATTCTCCGATTTCCCTCACACCACCTAGATGCGAATGGGGCTGCCAGCCTTCGGTTGGAGAAGGTTAAAACGGAAGGAGAGGATTGGGCCCCGCCTTCTTACACCGAGCCCTAGACACAGTGAATATGAATTCACTGCTCAGGAGGCCGTAAAAATGTTGGGACATTTAACATTTAATTGTTACTGTTTGTATGCTTAATAAAGTCTTCATCTTTTGGGGGGGATTGATCAGCTGTTGTTCCAGAACATCTGCTTAACATGGACAGTAAACGACATTATAGAATCTCTCTCTCCCTCTCCCCTCCTCCCCTCTCTCTCTCCTTCCCTCCCCCTCTCTATCTCTCTCTGCCTCCCCCTCCCCCCTTCTCTATCACTCTCTCTACCTCTCTTCTTCCGCTTCTTACTTTTTGTTCTATTTTCGATGCTCTTTTTGTGAAGGCATACTGAAAAGAAGCGTAAAACATTCCAGTTCGAGTTAAACTTCGAGTTCTCTCTCTCTCTCTCTCTCTCTCTCTCTCTCTTCACAATTGATGATATTTGTTGCTGTTGTTGATGTTGTCAATTAGGCTAAATGGTAGAGGTTGATGATGAAGATGGTGTATGTGTGCTTGTTATTGGGCACATGCATCTATAAACGATTAACCCACTTTGTTCTAGAATACCTTATTGACAATAATTGCTTTATTGACTGTTTAGTTTGTTTTCTGCCGTTTAGCACACGACGCTGCATTTGAGAATTGCATCCCCTTGACATAAGGGCTGTAGATTAGCCAGTGTCAATAGATAATGTCTGAAACGTCTGTGTGTGTGTGTGTGTGTGTGTGTGTGTGTGTGTGTGTGTGTGTGTGTGTGTGGAGAGAGAGAGAGATATTTTTTTTTTTTACTAAAGGGTGTTGTTTCTGCCTTCATACGAGACGGCCAGACGTTGTCAACCAATCTCCAGCCAGCTGAAATTAATCGTTTTACTGCCAGACACAGCGAGTTCATTTAAAACTGTCTCACACAACAGCTGCCATCAGCTAAAGACGCCAAGGTCATCTCAATGGAACAGTCCCAGCGGAAGAAGCTGACTGAGATCTGTCTGGCGAACAGAGAATCACACAGGTCCACCTGTGACGCCTGTCATTGTGTGCAGAAGTGGAGATCCTCAAATAACAGAATTCGCTGACAGCCCGACATGGCAAGGTGTTTCAAAGCCTTAGTTGTTGACCCCGTGAATTATCGTACAGTTCAGATGTTGGTGTTTGTCATTGTTGGTCATTGTTGATAACTGGTGTCCTGTTCATTGTAATTGTATATGTTAGATGCTGGTGGTGGTCAGTGCTGACAATTGATGTCCCATTTATCGAACAGATCGGATGTTGGGGTTGGTCAGTGTTGGTCAGTGTTGGTCAGTGCTGATAACTGATGTTCCATTTATCGTACATGATAGGTGTTCGTGTTGGTCAGTGTTGGTAACTGATGTCACATTTATCTTACAGAATGGATGTTAGTGTTGGTCAGTTTTGGTCAGCGTTAGTCACTGATGTTCCATTTATCGTACAGATTAGTGCTGCTGAGTGTTGGTCAGTATTGGCTTTTGATGTCCCATTTATTTATCTTGCAGAATAGATGTTGGTGTTGGACAGTGTTTGTCAATACTGGTTACTGACGTTCCATTTATCGTACAGATTAGATGGTGGTGATGGTTAGTGCTGGTAACTGATGTTCCATTTATCGTATAGATTAGATGGTGGTGTTGGTTAGTGCTGGTAACTGATGTTCCATTTATCGTACAGATTAGATGGTGGTGATGGTTAGTGCTGGTAACTGATGTTCCATTTATCGTACAGATCGAATGTTGGTGTTGGTCCGTGCTGGTAACTGAATGGTGGTCATCACCTGAACAGTGAATAGTGACCATCACCTGAACACTGAATAGTGAACATCACCTGAAGTATAAATGCGTTGAGAAGTGTCGCAGGTTCAACGTTACATATGACAATGTCTCGCAATGATGACAAGTTTTTAATTAAAGGTATTATTTTTATGTCATCTCCAGATCAAACGTGAGCCCTGATTGTTCCATTACCAGTGGTAAATGGTGTCTTTTTCTGTGTCACAGAAGTTGCATCTGACTCTGTCGGAGGCAGAGTTGAGTTAAATTTATTATTGGCTGACAGCCTTGGCTTCAGTCTTTTGTTTGGAGGACGTTGCGTCGCTCGAGGGGTGTGTCCTCTCAGTAGTTTCCCTTGTGTCCTCTCAGTAGTTTCCCTTGTTTTGTGTATCCGTGTTCTGTGAAATACCTGAGTTGGAACCATTTAAATCTTGTTCTTTCTTTTTATATTTTCTTTTTGCTCTTGTTAAAACATGTTCTCGTCTAATCTGCGTATTGATTTTTTTCACAGTTCAAAAAGGCTTTGATATTGATTATTTATTATTTATTATGGAGGGATGATTTCATTAGGATGATTTGACCAGTGTTAAACGCGTCACTGAGTGATGACGTGAGAGCACGTTTCCATGGCTACCGGCGTGAGGTGGCATTGTGGGCAGAGACTCGGGAAGGAAATGGGACACAATACAATATAATACAATGCAACACAATGCAATGCAACGCAATGCAACAACGCAACGCAACGCAACGCAATGCAATGCAATGCAATACAATACAATACAATGCAATGGAGTGATGGCCTAGAGGTAACGCGTCCGCCTAGGAAGCGAGAGAATCTGAGCGCGCTGGTTCGAATCACGGCTCAGCCGCCGATATTTTCTCCCCCTCCACTAGACCTTGAGTGGTGGTCTGGACGCTAGTCATTCGGATGAGACGATAAACCGAGGTCCCGTGTGCAGTATGCACTTAGCGCACGTAAAAAGAACCCACGGCAACAAAAGGGTTGTTCCTGGCAAAATTCTGTAGAAAAATCCACTTCGATAGGAAAAACAAATAAAACTGCACGCAGGAAAAAAAAGGGGTGGCGCTGTAGTGTAGCGACACGCTCTCCCTGGGGAGAGCAGCCCGAATTTCACACAGACAAATCTGTTGTGATAAAAAGAAATACAAATACAAATACAATACAATACAATACGTCTTTATCCATCCATTTGGAAATCAATTAATAGTGCACCCGGTTTTTAACTCACTCAGTACGGCCAGTCCTCTCTTCTCCTCTACACAGACCCCTCAGATGTCCAGTGGGTGTCTGAGTGACCCAACCTTTAGCTTCCGTCGTCAGAATTGTGGTATTCTTTGTCAACATTCACCTCTTCAGTATAAGAGCCTTCCGCTTGCAATATTTCGATGATGGTAATTGGGCTGAAACGCTGTTAACGTCGTCTCTTTCGCCGTTCGTATGGAGAGAGTTAACACCATGAGTTGATGACGACAACAGCCTACTGATCCTGTGTCAGTCAGCATTGTGGACACACTGCAGTCTCTGCCTGCTACAGGGAACACGGGGCGAGGGGGAGGTATGGGAGGGAGGGGCGGGGGGCGGGTAGTCTCAGGTGCCGACAGCAGCAGCAGCAGCAGCCGCTGCAAGTTAATTAATGAAGATGTGGTGACGTGGGCCGGGCAGGCTAATTTGTGTCCTAATCGGATGGTGCATGGTGGTCTCACCTTCTCTATGTCTGGAACACCCTTCACACCGCTTCACACCTGACTGAGTTGTCACTGTGTGTATCTTGATGTGTGTGTGTGTGTGTGTGTGTGTGTGTGTGTGTGTGTGTGTGTGTGTGTGTGTGCACGTGCACGATCTGTCCAGCGTCTGTGTCAACTGCTATCAGTATCAGAATGACTTTGTATTATCTCAGTGAGAGAAATTAGATGCAGTGAAGATGCATATGATGCATACAGATTAACAAGCAGAACAGTAAAGATCTGGCATGCAACGTACATAACAAAATCAATCAAACACCAAACACATCAAAGTCGTTGCAAATCGAGCCCGATAAAGATTATCACCTTTCCACCATTTTGAAACGCACGCACGCACGCACACACACACACACACACACACACGCACGCATACACACACGGACACACGCACGGACGCACGCACACACACACACACACACACACACACACACACACACACACACACACACACACAAAGCAAACCTATTCACGATAGCAATAATAGAAATAATAATAATCATCATCATATGAGCGTGCACAGTTTCAGTTTCAATTTCTCAAGGAGGCGTCACAGAGTTCGGACAAGTCCATATACGCTACACCACATCTGCTAGGCAGATGCCTGACAAGAACCTTAACCCAACGCGCCTTGAGTGCATGCATATTTTATTTGTTTACATATCAGAGTGGATTTCTGCTAACAACCATCTACCTGAAGATCCAGTCGTCAACCCCATGCACATGTAATATGCGGCTTCTGTTCAAACGTGTGTGTGTGTGTGTGTGTGTGTGTGTGTGTGTGTGTGTGTGTGTGTGTGTGTGTGTGTGTGTATGTGTGTGTGTGTGTGTGCGAGTGTGTGTGAGAGAGAATGAATGAATGAATGAATGAATGGTTTATTCATTTATAGGCCATTGCCCCTTATGAAAGGGTGTCACAATTTCTTCATAAACATTGCATCGTGCATTGAAAAATGACATTCGTTCAGATAATATAAATATAACATACCTTAATTTTAAGTAATATTTATGTCCTCACCTTAGTAATACATAATACACATCATGAAACATATTGTATTCAAATGACATTTATACACTTAAATGATATATGATATACGCTAAATGATAACTCTTACATGCGTAGCTAATGACACTCAGTTACGTTATACACATCGTCCGTATGTAGTCGTTACTGGATACACTAAGACATAAGAACAGATCGGAGCTTAAACGATTTATACAGATAAATTGATAGGTTTCTAATAGTTTGTTCATGCGCTGATGCCATAAGTAACGACAGTCTAAACTGACTTGGGAACTTAAAATATTTCAATGGTATGTACTGTACTCTTAAATTATACAAGACAGGGCAGGACAGAACAAAATGCACCTCATTTTCTTTCTCCATCTGGCAAAGTGGACATAATAAGTCAGCCTCGTTCTGCATTCTATAACGATAACTATGTTCAGCAATATCGGAAATGCCCAGTCTGAATCTTGTCATTGTATACCTTAAATATCTATCTAGATTCATTAGTAAATATGTTTTGATATCAGGTATAGTACAAAAAGTTCTGTAAACATTAAATCTTTCACTATTTTTTACATGAAAGTCCCATTCTTGCCATCTACACAGAATTAACCTTTCCTTGAAAACCCGAAGAAACTCATCAATCCCTTCCACACCTTGGTTAAGCCATACATAACCAAAACCAAACATGCACAACTTAGAACGTATGTTAGTAGCCCAGTTTGTTTTACCACGTGCATCAAGATCGAATAACATTTTGTAGGCTTTGTGAGGTAATCTAGACTCATGCATTCTTACTAATTTTAGCCAGTATTTAATGCACTTCATAACTGAATTTATATAAATAGAATACCTGTTTGTTTCTCCATATACAAAATCATTAGGTGTTCGTGTTTCTACACCCAAATATCTTTTTAATGCAAATAAATGAACCTTTTCACAATTAAATGCTGCTCTGTCAAGTCCCCATATCTCAGCACCATACTGTACTATTGGTTGAATTTGTGAGTCAAATAATTTCAAATAAGTATTTAAAGAATTACATTTTAACTTTGATAACTTTTGCAATATGCATAATAGAGCATTTTTTGCTCTGCTACAAAGATTGTTACAGGCTGCCACAAAATTCCTAAGTATTTATATGCATTAATAACTGGCATAACAATACCATTATATGTCCACCTTTCCCTAGCGGCTAAATACCCCCCTTTCCTAAATACAATGATATTACTTTTATCCATGTTTACTTTCAAGTGTAGAGCTGAAGCTGCATGATATAGACTATTA
>NC_134878.1:57633985-57688985 GCF_041734735.1 Babylonia areolata | reverse complement strand
ACTTTTTTCTTTCTTCGTCCATGTTGTTATCTTTCTTTCTTTTTTTTTCTATCCCCGTTTGTTTTTTTTCTTTCTTCAGAGGGATCGACAAAAGAAAGCATTGTTTGCTAACTCTGTTTTCCTCACAAAACAGACACACAGAGAATCATTTCAGGATAGAAATAACTTTACAACTGTTTGTAGATTATGTTTATTTCGGGGGAAAATGGACTAATGATAAGTCAGGTAAAATCAGGTAAAAAAAAACATGCTGCATGCAAAACAATTACAGAATTTAACAGTTACCTGCCCAGTTTTACCTGATTTTACCTGACTTTTACTCACTGGTTGCTATTTAACCAGCCTGTAAAACTTTCACTTCTCTTGCCCTTGCCTGAAGAAGCTGTTTGTTGTTGTTTTTACAGCGAAAATTTGCTGCTTTTTAAGAATACAAGTTTTAAGACATGAAGAGCCTACTGTTGTTGATATTTTTATAATTATTTTACCGGTCTTGGTATTTACCTCGGTGCTTTCTGCAAGGAGTAGTGCCCAGGGAAACCAGTTGCATTGCTCAGACGGAAGAAACCAGCATGGTCGTAACCCGCTACTAACTGTGTGTAGTATGGAACTGACCAATGGCGTAGTTCGGTCAACGTAGGCATTTAGTCACGTGTAACTGTCAAAAAGTTAGAATCAAGCAATGCAACTGGCACCAGGACACGAAGAGAGTGTGAAGTATCTGTATATATATATATATATATGATAGTCAGTCGTGTCCGACTATGGCCATCAGAACAGCAGAGGAGGCAACTGCTGTTCCGACTATTTGGACTAGAATTTGATTATAGTGGAGAGTGTCTTGCCCAAGTACATCCCCACTCTCTCGGCCAAGAGGGTTTTAGGATAGTCGGCGTTGGGATGGTTCCCAAAGGCCTAAGAGCCAGTGCAATTTTGCCTCCCAGTTTGAGAGTCATAGTCCTTCACAAAAGACTAAGCTGGAAATTGTTTCCCATTGACTGGAGAAACCATTGATAATACAGCTCTCACTTTGCTGTTGGCCCAAATGCAAACTTATGTCAATCTGTGATATAAGCCGAGTGTTGGGATATATATATATATATATATATATATATATATATATATATATATATATATATATATATATATTATAGACAAGGTGTGGCTGTTGTCCGCACAGACCAACACTCTGCTTGCCAACCACCTGTCTGTATGCTGTACGGCTGTGGTCGGCACGGGTGTAAACTGACGTTGTCTGACATTGTGCCCCTTTAACCCCTCCACCACTGACACACACCCCTCTCACCACGGCTGCAGTTTGTTTGTAGGTTTGAAAAAAAATTCCCAGACTGTACACAACATCACCAGGCTATTGCTGTGTGCGATGTGGGGGTTTGATCACAACTTCTGTAGTGGAGAGAAACATCTTTGGTTGGTGAAGGGTTCAGCGAGGAATTACTGTGTGCTATTTTACTGCGTTCAGCATTTATTTATTTATTTATTATTATTATTACTACTACCCCTTTTTTATATATTATAATTATTATTTATTTATTTATTTACTTATTTATGTACGCTTATCTATTATTTATTCACCTTTTTTTTCTTTTTCTTTTTTTTCCCCCTCAAGGCCTGACTAAGCGCGTTGGGTTACGCTGCTGGTCAGGCATCTGCTTGGCAGGTGTGGTGTAGCGTATGTGGATTTGTCCGAACGCAGTGACGCCTCCTTGAACTACTGAAACTGAAACTGAAACGTTCAGCCCCTACTCCCAAAACTTCTTCCTTCCTGACACCGTTTACCTGTTACTGTTGACTCTTACTGTTTACTGTTATCGTTACTGTTACTATTGGCTGTACCTGCTTACTGCTTACTGTTGTTAGTGTTGATTGTTTGTGCTTACTATTGTTGTTACTGTTGGGTGTTGCTAGCTGACTATTATTGTTAATGGTGACCGTGACTGCTTCATATCATTGTGACTGTTGACTGTTGACTGCTTACTGTTATTGTTGCTGTTTGCTGTTGATTGTTACTGTTGATTGTGACTGTTGATTGTTACTGCTTACTGTTGATTGTTACTGCTTACTGTTATTGTTACTGTTGATTACTACTGCTTACTGTTGATTGTTACTGTTGATTGTTACTGTTGATTGTTACTGCTTACTGTTATTGTTACTGTTAATTGTTCCTGTTGATTGTTACTGCTTACTGTTGATTGTTCCTGTTGATTGTTACTGCTTACTGTGATTGTTACTGTTGATTGTTACTGCTTACTGTTGATTGTTACTGTTGATTGTTACTGCTTACTGTGATTGTTACTGTTGATTGTTACTGCTTACTGTGATTGTTACTGTTGATTGTTACTGTTGATTGTTACTGCTTACTGTTATTGTTACTGTTTGCTGTTGATTGTTACTGTTGATTGTTACTGCTTACTGTTGATTGTTACTGCTTACTGTTATTGTTACTGTTGATTGTTACTGCTTACTGTTATTGTTACTGTTGATTGTTACTGTTGATTGTTACTGCTTACTGTGATTGTTACTGCTTACTGTTATTGTTACTGTTGATTGTTCCTGTTGATTGTTACTGCTTACTGTGATTGTTACTGTTGATTGTTACTGTTGATTGTTACTGCTTACTGTTATTGTTACTGTTTGCTGTTGATTGTTACTGTTGATTGTTACTGCTTACTGTTATTGTTACTGTTTGCTGTTGATTGTTACTGTTGATTGTTACTGCTTACTGTGATTGTTACTGTTGATTGTTACTGTTATTGTTACTGTTGATTGTTACTGCTTACTGTTAGTGTTACTGTTGATTGTTACTGCTTACTGTGATTGTTACTGTTGATTGTTACTGCTTACTATTGATTGTTACTGTTGATTGTTACTGCTTACTGTTGATTGTTACTGTTACTGTTGATTGTTACTGCTTACTGTTGATTGTTACTGTTGATTGTTACTGCTTACTGTGATTGTTACTGTCACTGTTGACTGTTACTGCTCACTGCTTACTGTTGTTGTTGTTACTGTTGACTGTTATACCTGCTTACTGCGTGCTGTTACTGTTACTGTTTCCTGGTTACTACCACTACTTACTGCTAATGTTTGCTGTTACTGTATATATATATATATATATATATATATATATATATATATATATATAATATATACACCTTGCAGACAACAGCGCTATTGACATGAGAGAGTGGTAAAAGCTGTCCGTTAAGCTGGAGACAAACAGTTTCTATCTTGTCCATCATTGTGTGTCGATCAGTTCCGCTCAGTGAGCACAAGGAAGCATTGTCGGGTAAACCCCACCCCTCCACCACACACACACACACACACACACATATCTGCTCTGTGTGGGTCAGTGGTTCGGAACACCCACACACACACACAGTGGTGGTGGTGGTGGCTGTGTCGTTCTTCGTGGTCATAGTATTTACCACCACCAGTAATGGTCACAGTGATTGTCGTCATTATCACCGCTCTCCCGTGACTAACAACAGAACACTGGTATCGATCACATAATGCACTTTAGTTCACACACACACACACACACACACACACACACACACACACAACACAGTCACACACATACACACACACACACACACGCACGCACGCACGTACGCACACACACACACACACACACACACACACACACACACACACACACACATGTACACATGCACACAAATATAATTGCTGGAAGTACTCGCACACACTTCGAATGAATAAGAAAGGAAAACATGAAAGAGAGGGGAAAGAAACGAAAACTATGAAACAAGAAGGAATTTTTTTAAATGGCCAGGGGATGGAAAAATAAGAACTGGCGCTGGGCACAACAACAACAACAACAACAGCAGCAGCAACAACGGCTAAAACAAATTATAAAAACAACAACAACGACATACACAACATCAACAACAACAACAGCTTAAACAAATTATAAAAACAACAACGACGACGTAAACAACAACAACATCAACAACAACAGCAGCAACAACGGCTTAAATTATAAAAACAAGATCAACGACTTAAACAACAACAACAACAGCAACAGCAACGGCTAAAACAAATTATAAAAACAACAACGACTTAAACAACAACAACAACAACAACAACATCAACAAAAACAACGGCTAAAACAACAACGATAAACAGCAACAACAACTGAAATAACAACAACAACTACAACAACAGCAACAACAGCAAAGATAAATAATAAAAACAACGACTAAAACAAAAACAACAACAACATCATCAACAACAACGGCTAAAACAGCAACGATAAACAGCAAAAGAAAGAAAGCGTCACTTTTTGTTGAGCAGCATGACATGAACAAAAGTTGACAGACGTTCAGTCGGTTCAGGTGAAATCAATTCCCGATAACTGAAGGATCTCAACGCTGATTATTTATTCCCTGCAACAGTAATGGCACTGATCCTCACAGTCAGTCCACGTAACAGACAGATAGACAGGTAGGCAGGCAGGCAGGCAGGCAGACAAACAGACAAACGAGCAAACAGAGATACAGACTGTTGATGTTGAGCACTGTGTGGAGACACAACGTCTTTCCAGCCAGCCGTTGACCTCGTGCTCGTGTAGGGCCGTTTTTACCGTTTGATGGCACTGGCTTTTCTCCTTGACTGCCCTTCAGTTTGAGGAGAAAGGGTGGAAGGAAGGGGAGGAGGGTTAGGGAGGGGGCGGGGGGGCAGTGGAAGATGTGGGGGTGGAGGAGGTAGAGAGAGAGAGAGAGAGAGGGAACGAAACGAAACAAATTTTATTTCGAGAGGGAAGTGGATTAAACTTTTTTTTTCTTTACATTCAGCTCTTTGGGCACAAATGAATAAAACGGGGGAAAAAGAAGAAAAACAAAGAAAAGAAACTAATCAGAAAAAAAACATGCATTTCAAATGAAGACATGAACATGTCATATTTCATACAGAGAGAGAGAGAGAGAGAGAGAGAGAGAATGAATGAATGAATGTTATTTTCCAACGGTGAAGATAGCACTTTGGCCGACTTACACATCTGCGGTTCTAAGAGACACACAAACATATACGCATATAAATGTTGTTATACTAAATACATGTATAATGTACAAGTACAACACAGCGTCACACTGCGAGACACAACATTTGTACGAAACGGAAGCGAGTAACACACAACACACACACGCACACACACACACACACACACACCAAGGGAAAAACAACAACAAAACCCTAGCATGAATGCTATACATGGATGATTCGAGAGAGACACACAGAGAGAGAGAGGGGGGGGGACGTAGACGTTGACTTCGACGTTTTATTCATATAGGCCATAGCCTCTTAGAAGGGGGTACACATGGAATTGACATAAAGTCGCATATTAATACAAAGAAAAATTACGTTACATAGGCACTGCGTTGTTTAAAAGCTCTATGTAAGTATAAAGCAAAATGTTGTGCAATAATTTCGTTCGTAGATGACAATAACAAAATGAGTTTAAATAAACAAGGTTGTCTATAAAATCTGAGTGGAATTAATCGTTCTGTAATATTTCTCAATGCTGGACAACTAAGCACAAAATGGACCTCATCTTCAGTTGATTCTTTGCATAATGGGCACAACAAATTACAAATGTTTGACTGCCTATAACGATACTGATGAGAGAGAGAGAGAAGAGAGAGAGAGAGAGAGAGAGAGAGAGAGAGAGAGAGAGAGAGAACGGAACTGTGAATTCCACCTTTAGAACACACAACCCCCACCACAACATTATCTTGGTGTGTCTTTCGAACGTGTTCACTTTTGCACACTGACATGGCCATTTTAATGTCAATGAAAACCTGTGATGTGGTGTTGACACTGAAAATGGGAGATAACCTTGTGATGATGTTTCCTTGGAAGTAAGTTCAATTGTGGCAGGTCCACTTCCTTTGCGTTAGCTGTGCTTGACTATGTATGTATGCATATCTATGTGTACATAACTACATGCATGTATATGAATGTGTATTGTGTGCGCGTGCGTTTATGTAAGTTTGTGCCTGCCTATGTGTGTGTATGTGTTAGGTTAGCTGTTAGATACACATGTATTGTTAAAATGTATGTACGCAGTGTGTGTGTGTGTGTGTGGTCATATTTTGGTGTGTGTATGTAACATAGATGTAATGTTTTATGTTAACAAAGTGTTTTTGTAAAGCACCTAGAGCAGATTTCTGGATAGTGTGCTATATAAGTATCCATTATTATTATGATTATTATTATTATTATTATTATTATTAGTTTTTGAATGACAGTCAGTCGTGTCCGACTATGACCACCAGAACAGCAGAGAAGGCATCTGCTGTCCTGACTATCTGGGCTAGAATTTGATTGTAGTGGAGAGTGTGTCTTGGCCAGGTTACATTCCCACTCTCTCGGCCAAGAGGGTTTTAGGACTGTCGGTTTTGGGGTGGTTCCCAAAGGCCGGCTAGCCCCCCAAAGCTGCAGCATTTAGACCCAGTGCAATCTTGCCTCCTAGTTTGAGAGGCATCGTCCTGCACAAAAACTAAGCTGTAAATGACTTCCCATTTCAATGGAAAAACCATTGGTAGTGATGTGGTGAAAAACAGAAGGTAAACCCTGTGATGTGGTGTAGACCCTGAAAAAAACGGGAGGTAACCTTGTGATGTGGTGTAGACACTGAAAAAACGGGAGGTAACTTCGTGATGTGGTGTAGACACTGAAAAAACGGGAGGTAACCTTGTGATGTGGTGTAGACACTGAAAAAACGGCAGATAACCTTGTGACGTGGTGTGGACACTGAAAAAAACAGAGGTAATTCTGTGATGTGATGTGGACACTCTGAAAAAATGGGACGTAACCCGGCGATGTGGTCTCGACACTGAATAAACGGGAGGTTATCCCGGGGGGGTGAAACAGGTCATCCAGTCAACCAGTGATGCTGATATTCCGCGTTATGATGACGTAGACTAATCCCACGTGACGTCCATGATGTAGACCGATAACACGTGACATCAGCGATGTAGACTGATCTCACATGGCGTTAGTAGACTGATCTCACGTGACATCAATGATGTAGACTGATCTCACGTATCGTCCGTGATGTAGGCCGATATCAATTGACATCAGTGATGTACAACGATACCACGTCACATGAATAATGTAGACATGAATTATCTGGACGGATATCCCGTGATACCAATGATGTGGACTGGTATCACGTGGCAGGAGTCGTGTAAAATAACATTACGTAACATGAATGGCGTAGAATGATATCATGTGACATGACTGATGTCCACTGATGTCATGTGACGTGCTTTAATCGATATTTTTCATGACATAGAAGACGAGTGGTGATGATTTGATGTCATGGATGACGAGTGGTGACATGATGTCATGGATGACGACAGATGATGTGATGTCATAGATGACGAGTAGTGACATGATGTCATGGATGACGAGAGGTGATGTGATGTCACGGACGATGCGTGGTGATGTGATGTCATGGACGACGAATGACGTGATATAACGTCATGGGTGACGAATGGCGATGCCGTGATGTTGAACCAATCACCAGCAGCCCATTCCGCTGGCCAGCCAAACACTCGCAATGAATCTGACCTTCCTGGAAGCCCACTCAGTTTTATGTGGCAGATTTATCATGGCTCAAGTTTTGCTGTATCGATTCCCTCGTTTTTCATCCAGTAATTTCTCTCTCTCCCTTGACCCCGGACCCTGTTCGTCGTTTCATTCGCTTCCCATGTGATCATGGTCGCTGTATGTGTGTGTGTGTGTGTGTGTGTGTGTGTGCGTGTGTGTGCGTGTGTGTGTGTGTGTGTGTGCGTGTGTGTGTGTGTGTGTGTGTGTGTGTGTGTGCGCGCGTGTGTGTGTGTGTGCGTGTGTGTGTGAAAGGGGGGAGAGGAGGGTGGGACGGTGAAGGGGGGGAGGGGTTAGGGGGGAAAAGGAAGGCAGTTAATATCAACAAAAATCTATCCCCCCAAAATTGAGAGAAGCTTGGGATGGAAACACACAAAACTGGGCCTCGCTCTCTTTCATGCCCGTTTATGAAGAATTTGTCTTGTTATATCCTCTCTGTCCGTCTCTCTCTCGCTTTCTCTCTGTCGCTCGCTCTCTCTCATCCACGTTAATGAAGAATTTGTCTCGTTATATCCTCTCTGTCTGTCTGTCTGTCTGTCTCTCTCTCTCTCACTGTCTCTCTCTCTCTCTCTGTTTCTCTCTCACCTGTTGAATGCAGTAATTGACATCCTATCTGTTACCTGAAACAAAATCTGACACAGACGAATGGCTCACGCCAAGGACATAATCACTAATCGTCACCCTCACCAAGAAAGGAAATCTCTAGTACTGCCAGAACTAACCTTGTGTATTTGTGTCTGGCACTAGACTGCAGTTCGTTCTGATGAAAACCACGAAAAACCTTCATATTGACTGGTCAGACGCGCACATGTCTTTCTATGGTCTGATGCATGGAGACATCTTTTCATGGTCAGATCCACGGAAATATATTTTCGTGTTCAGATTCACGGAGATATGTTTTCACGGCCAGATGCATGAAGACGTCTTTTCATGATCAGATACACGGAGACATCTTTTCATGTTCAGATGCATGGAGACATCTTTTCATGTTCAGATGCATGGAGACATCTTTTCATGGTCCCCACTCTCTCCTTCACCACCCTCTCTCTCCCCCCACTCCCCTCCCCGCCTCTCATTCTCTCTACCTTTCCCCCCTTTCTGCTTTCTGACTCTCCCTCTATCTCATCCTCTTAAATCATCTTCTCCCTCTGCCCACCCCCTTTCTTTTCTTGTCGCCAGCCGTGGACACACCCACACCCACGGAGAGAGACAGAGACAGAGAGAGACAGAGACAGTGAGAGACAGAGACAGAGAGACAGAGAGAGACACAGAGAGAGAGACATCGAGAAGCGAGCCAGGAAAGCAGCAAGCGTGATCAAACTGTAATGTCAGATGCATAGACATCGTTTCATGGTCAGATGCACAGACATCTTTTCATAGATGCGCACAGAGATATATTTATTTCCAAGGCCGAATACACGGAGATTATCTTTTCATGGTCAGATGCATCGAGAAAAAAAAATTTCATGCATCACCTACGTCAGGGCTAGCATGTGTTTTTTTGTTTTTTGTGGTTCTTTTCTCTCTTTTTTTCTTTGCCACTTTCACAGCTGTCAGTCAAAGAGGGCGATGACCATAGTCTGAGGACAGCCACCAGCTGGCACCAGACTGCTTCAAGTGCCCCAGGTCGTCAACATAGGGAGGCCAGTGCTCATTATGATCACTGGTGGTTTGACAGGTGACATGGTCAGCGAGACATGAAAGGGAGAGAGAATACTTCATCAGTGACAGAGTGAGAGAACTGCTTTTAATCCGAAAAGTTGTTGTTGTTGTTTTTTTATCATGGTCAGTCAGACATGAAAGTGAGAGAGTCCATCATCAGTGACAGAGATAGAACAGAGAGAGAGAGAGAGAGAGAGAGAGAGAGAGAGAGAGAGATGATTTTCCCCCATCATCTGCACCGTTTCAGTAGCATTACTCCCACGCCGCTCATTTAGATTCCTCCATACACGGCCACACGGGTTCGTCCGTCACAGTTCCAGCGTCGGAAGTCCGCAGGAAACCATCGATGTTAGGTCGCTAGGAGGCCACACACCAGAAGAGACCCTGCACTGCTGCTGAGTCACTTCGGTGGTGTTCAGTGGTGCCTGTTCTGATTTAACGTACTAAGCCCCCTACTAACGACAATAATGGCTTAGTCGCGGAGCCAGACTGAGTGAGCGTCCCTCCCAGAGTGGAGACCACCACCTCGTCCCATTGACAGGATTCACCCCAAACACGGAAGTGGAGGGGTATCGAAACTGAGGCCACCATGAGAGCAGGGCATGAAAGGCCACAGACTTTAAAACTGTTTTGTTTATACTGATGATGATGGAGGAGGAGGATGACTATGACGATGACGATGTTGCTATGGAGGTCCATTTTGGTTTGGGACTGTGACAAGGCTGTGCTCTACGCTTCCTGTCATAATGATATCCCGGCGGTAACCAGGCCCGAGAGATACAGACACATGCAGTGCTGGTCAGGTAATTAGAGCAACACACCCAAAGACGCATCCTTGAAGTGGATGACACTCGACTGTGTGGTCCCAGTCTCCCCAGTTAAGCCCACAGCACACTCAACTCTGGGTAGGAGCCGGCCACGGGCCGAAAAACCCACCTCCGCTGGGATTCGAATTCGCGTCCTCCCAGCCGTCAGTCCGCGACGCTAACCACTTCGCCACGGCGGCTGGTGAGAGAGATGATTTTAATCAGAACAGTTTGAACCATGGTCAGTCAGACATGAAAATGAGAGAATCCGCCATCATGAGTGTGTGTGTGTGTGTGTGTGTGTGTGTGTGTGTGTGTGTGTGTGTGTGTGTGTGTGTGAGAGAGAGAGAGAGAGAGAGAGAGATTCAAAAACTTTATTACTCAAGGAGAGAGAGAGAGAGAGAGAGGATTCTAATCAGAACAGTTTGAACCACGGTCAGTCAGACATGAAAGTGACTGAATCCATCATCAATGATACACACACACACACACACACACACACACACACACACACAGACCCCCCCCACCCCCCCACCCCCCCACCCCCCCCCACACACACACACACACGCACAGAGATGGTTTTAATCAGCCAGATACATGTCATGGCCAGCCTGACGTGGAAGAGGAGACAGCAGAAGCAGATAGGAATCAGTTTCATGGCACAGTCAGTTGTGGGGAGTTATGGAGGGGGGGAGTGACGTGGAGGGAAATGAGACAGTGAACAGATTGTCATCACCATGACACTGACAGAGGAGAAGAGAGGAGAGCGATATATACATTATGGTCCAGCTGTGGACGTGTGTGTGTGTGTGTGTGTCTCCCTCTCTCTCTTCTCTTAATTCAGTTCTCTCTCTCTCTTTCTGTGTGTGTGTGTGTGTGTGTGTGTGTGTGTGTGTGTGTGTGTGTGTCGCCCTCTCTCTCTCTTCTCTTAATTTAATTCAATTCTCTCTCTCTCTCTCTCTCTCTCTCTGTATGTGTGTGTGTGTGTGTGTCTGTCTGGATATCTGGATGTATCTGTGTGTGTGTGTTTGTGTGTGTGAAATGTTTGTGTGTCTGTGTGTGAAGTATGTTTGTTTGTGTGTGTGTGTGTGTGCGCGCGCGCGCGTATGTGTCTGTGTGTGTGAAGTATGTGTGTGTGTGTGTGTGTGTGATGATGATGATGATGATGATCCAGAAGCACAGATCAGTACACACACGACAGTCAGTC
The DNA here is from genome assembly GCF_041734735.1 of Babylonia areolata. Classification (NCBI taxonomy): domain Eukaryota; kingdom Metazoa; phylum Mollusca; class Gastropoda; order Neogastropoda; family Buccinidae; genus Babylonia; species Babylonia areolata. The sequence continues at coordinate 57,677,660 of NC_134878.1, read as the reverse complement.
AGGAGACGGAGGGGGGGAACCCTCAGTTGTGACGGGCGCTGACCATTGGTCTGTATCTCTCTCTCTCTCTGTATATACATACATATATATATAGATAGATAGATAGATAGATAGATATACAAATATCTCAGTCATATATATCTATATCTACATATATATATATATCAGTGGTGTTGACGCCCGGTGAGGTGAGGACCGAGGACGGCCAGAAGAAAAACCAGAGCAGGCCGGGCCACAGGACCTGACAAAATGAATGGTCTTTAGCAAGACACGGCCCACACCCCGCAGAGCCCATTGTCACTTTCTTCCACACCTCCCGCCATTTGCACCGTTTTGATCACCGGCACTTGCTGCTTCCCTGATACTCTCTCTGTCTCTCCCTCTTTTTCTGTGTGTGTGTATATATATCCATGGCGACAGGAAAAGACGGGGTTGGGCAGAGGGGGAAGATGGATTAAATGGATGAGAGAGAGGGAGAGACAGAGAGGGATGAGAAAGTGGGGAGAGGGAGAAAGATTGTGGGGGGACAGGGAGAGAAAAGGGTAGAGAGAGGGTAAGGAGAGTGAGAGACAAAGTGGGGGAGGTAGAGAAAGGGGAGAGACAGAGGGAGGAAGGAAAGAGAGACAGAGATAAAAGGGGAAAGGGAAAGATAGAGGGTGGAGAGGAAGGAGAGAGATGAAAAGAGTGGGATAGAGTAAGAGATGAAATCGTGGGAGCGAATATTGACAGGACACCTGTGACTAAAACAAGAAAAGAATCAAACCCACACCCAGCATCATGACCGTCACTGACATGACATTCTGCACCCTCAGCCGCACCTACCTCCCTCCTCTCCTTCCCTGACCACTCCCCTGTGATGTATGTGTGTGTGTGTCTTGTACAACTTCATGTCAGTGGCATGAGTCGTGTCAAACTTTTTTGATCCAAGGCTTAACATTTCATTGGCTTCCATCGAAGATTTTTTTACCATGTCTAGAATACTGTAATAAACTAGCAGACACAGAATACGTTTTTTTGTTGTTGTATTTTTTGAGAAGAAGAAAAAAGCGGTCAAGTATGGGCATGATGTCTTGAAGTTTGAGTACTGTTCAGTCAGAAAAGTTGTCAAGGAAACCAGAATGTTGACGTTTTACGCAGAACTCGGTTAGGGAGGACATTCTGTGGCATTGTTCTGTCCCTTGTCTTGACCAGGCCATGGATTCATTGGGTGTAGTTCATGGTTCCTCTAAATCGGTTTGTGGAATTGGCATACCTGTTACATGATGATGTTTTCTGCTGTCTTGTGGCAATGGCTTTGCAGGTTCGTGCTGCATCATTTTGAAACCGGTTCTGGTACCACTATGCCTGTTAGAGGATGTTTTCTGCTGTCCTGTGGTAATAGGTACGCTGGTTCGTGCTGCACCATTGTGAAACTGGTTCCGGTACCGGTATGCCTGTTAGAGGATGTTTTCTGCTGTCCTGTGGTAATGGGTGTGCTGATTCGTGCTGCACCATTGTGAAACTGATTCTGGTAATGGTATACCTGTTACATGCTTGTGGTCTTGGTGGCAGTTTCAAACCGTTCAACTGTTAACAGAGATGCGGGAACATAATTAGAGGTGGGGGTCGTGGCAGAGTCGGGTAGGCGCTGGACGTCTTATCCAGTGTTCACCAGTGATAAAGAGTTCGGGTCCCCGTTTCGACCTGGTGTTGTGTCCTTGGGAAAGGCGCTTTACTCCGATTTCCCTCACTCCACCCAGGTTGAACGGGTAACTTCGGTAGGGAAAAATTAAAACTGCGGAAAGAGAGGTTTTTAGGCCCGCCTTTTTTTATAACGAGCCGAAGACACAGTGGATACGAATTTGCTACCTCGATTGCCGTAAAAGGCTGTGTGGTCTTTAACCTTTTTAACCTGTGAGAATCATTGGACGAAATAACTACTATGTACTCATTTTGGTTGTTCAAAGATTGTACGTTTTCACTGCTTGTCCATCTATGTTATTTTGTCACCCTCTGTCAATTAATCTGATATCTTTAACGCATTGTAATCTTCTGGGGGTAATCGTGTATATGGTTATTGGAAAATTACATTTATTCAAAGGTTTCAGTGCTATATCCGAGAGACTTATTACTGAAAGTACACATGGTGCTTTTATCGAGAAAACGTACAGTTTGAGAAGAGCAAATAAGATACCACGTACATAATTATTTGAGGTGAATATGAATGAATTCAGTAAAGGGGCCACTATTTCACTTGTTTACATAATCAGAACGCGGCACACACAGCACCATTCAGTGCAATGATCACCGATTCGCATTCATTCGAATCACCCCCAATTCTGTTTTCACCTCATGTTTTTCCTATCAGCCACGTTGAATGGAACGCTCACTGTGTGATCCTGGGTTTAGTTCAAACACCCTCAGGGAATGGCATCAGTCTATAGCTTCGCCCCTAGCTAAAGGCGAAAAAAACAACAAACACACACACACACACACACACACACACACACACACACACACACACACACACACACACAACCCACCCTCTTCTGTGTTCTAGGGAAGCTCAGAACATTGTTGAAGTTTTGTCCACGAAGTTGACATCAGTGTTTGACAGAAAGGAACTCATCTCATCGAATGGAAAAGGAAGCCACGGGTGATATCTTCCCACACACCCAGACACTGGTAATCGATTAGTAAGTATTGCATCAGTCATCGAACAATGCTGCAGACGTTTACACAGAACACCCTTCACCGAGAGATGAACTGGTGCAGACTTTTGTCACGTGATCGTTGCAGACTTTTTGTCACGTGCTATGACGTGAGCCGGGGGGTGGCAGAGTGTGACTGGTCGAGGCCTTTGTGAAAGGAAATGGACTAACGCGGCACTTTGCCCTCCAACAGCGGTGAGATCGATCTTCATGCCGAGCTCCTATGTTTGTCTGGGCTGGTTCGTTAAGTCTGGCTTTTTACAGCATCAATTCTCTCTCCTGTTTCAGCAGCTTACTGATCCTCCTCCCTCCATCCCTCCCTCCCTCCCGACTCCGTCTTCCTGCCTCCCACCCGCCCCCCCCCCCGCCCCCCCCACACACACACACACACACCTCCTCCCCCTCGCCTTGCTCCCAAGAGCCACGTCACGTTTCCCCGCATCGCCCTGTTGCCTGGGGGTCCATGCGGGTACAGGTCAGTTGTAGACTGGTCCAATGGGATGGACACACACATACACACACGCACACGCACACACACATACACACACACGCACACGCACACACACACACGCATGCACACACGCATGCACACACACACACACACACACACGCACACACACACGCGCGCGCACGCACGCACACACACAATCAGCATACTGTTTTTCACCCTAAGATTTGTGTGTCTTATCGCGCTTGATTTTTCATTTTGTTCTCTTCCTATCCCTCACCCTCTTTTCTTCTATTTTCTTTCTTTCTTTTTTTCTGACGGCAGGATGTGATAAGAAACTCTAGGGAGAGCTTGACAGAACAAGGTCTTCAGAGAAGAAGCCCCCCTCAGTCAAGTGTTTCGGCACTTAACTCCGAAGTCCTAATGTGGAGTGATGGCCCAGAGGTAACGCGTCCGCATAGGAAGCGAGAGAATCTGAGCGCGCTGGTTCGAATCACGGCTTAGCTGCCGATATTTTCTCCCCCTCCACTAGACCTTCAGTGGTGGTCTGGACGCTAGTCATTCGGATGATACGATAAACCGAGGTCCCGTGTGCAGTATGCACTTAGCGCACGTAAAAGAACCCACGGTAACAAAAGTGTTGTTCCTGGCAAAATTCTGTAGAAAAGTCCACTTCGATAGGAAAAACAAATAAAACTGCACGCGGGAAAAAAAATACAACAAAAATGGGTGGCGCTGTAGTATAGCGACGCGCTCTCCCTGGGGAGAGCCGCCCGAATTTCACACAGAGAAATATGTTGTGATAGAAAGAAATACAAATGCAAATGCAAATACAAATAAGTCAGATACTTAGTGGTCCTTGTATTACAATTTCACAACGCAAGACAGTGTTGGTTTTTTGTGCATTGTGAAAAACCAGTTTATTCATGATAAAGTAGTCTTTTCACGAAAAACCAATGTTTACATCAGACGCCATTGTTAACATCAGACACTATTGTCTACAATCATCGTTTACACGAGAAACCAAAACCAATGTTGACATCAAATACCATTGTTCACATCAGACACCATTGATTACATAAGACCCCCGTAGTTTATATCCTATATTCGATTAAACGAATGTTTCAAACAGCACAATGGTACTCCACTAATGTTGACACCACACACAATACACAATACACAATACAATACACAAACTTTATTGTCTATACTTTGGTACAAAGATTTTCTTTTTTGGCAGCAGCACATGTCCAACATAAGAAGAAAACAACACACAAATAAAATGAATAGAAAATAAAAAGATAAATTAAATGGCACCAAATGGAAATAGCTCTATACAAATATACAGATTACTGAAATTTACGTGCCTCTCCATTTCAGTCAGCCAAACCGCATTGGACATCTAACCCCCCCCCCCCCCCCACACACACACGCACACACACATTCTCTCTCATCCCCTCTCTCTGTGTCTCTCTCTTCACAAAAAAATGCAACTACAAAGATCATCAGCACACGTTACACCACTCATGTTGATACGACCCAACTCGATATACTCCACTGCTGGGTGGTTAACATCGATCATGATGCTGATGATTTAAACACAGCCAGACACCAGAAACTGGCGCCGCCTATGCCGCTGAATCAGTAAGTCAGATGGTGAGTCAGTACCTCGGATGGTGAGTCAGTAAGCCAGACGGTGAGTCAGTACCTCGGATGGTGAGTCAGTAAGCCAGACGGTGAGTTAGTACCTCAGATGGTGAGTCAGTGCATCAGGTAGTGAGTCAGTAAGTCAGATGCTGAGTCAGTAGGCCAGACTGAAAGACAGCAAGTCATGATTAATTAGTGAGTGAGATGCTGAGTCAGTAAGTCGAGTGGTGAGTCAGTAAGTCAGATGCTGAGTCAGCAAGTCAGATGCTGAGTCAGTAAGTCAGATGTTGATTCAGTAGGTCAGATGCCGAGTCAGTAATCAGAAGGTAAGACAGTAAGTCATCATCAGTTAGTGAGTGAGATGGTAAGTCCGTGAGATGCGGAGTCAGTAAATGAGATGGTGAGTCAGTACGTCATATAGTGACTCTGTACGTCATATGGTGAGTCAGTAAGTCAGGTGGTGAGTCAGTATGTCAGATAGTGAGTCAATGAGTGAGATGCGGAGTCAGTGAGTGAGATGGTGAGTCAGTGAGATGTTGAGTCAGTAAGTCAGATGGTGAGTCAATACGTCAGATGGTGAGTCAGTGAGTGAGATGCTGAGTCAGTCAGATGGTGAGTCAGTGAGTGAGATGGTGAGTCAGTGAGATGCTGAGCCAGTTAATCAGATGGAAAGACAGTAAGACGTCAGATGGTGAGTCAGTACGACATTTAGTAAGTCAGTAAATGAGATGCTGAGTCAGCGAGTGAGATGGTGAGTCAGTGAGATGCTGAGTCTGCGAGTGAGATGCTGAGTCAATGAGATGCTGAGTCAGTTAATCAGATGGAAAGACAGTAAGACGTCAGATGGTGAGTCAGTACGACAGATAGTGAGACAGTAAGTCAGTAAGTGAGATGCTGAGTCAGCGAGTGAGATGCGGAGTCAGTAAGTGAAATGGATGTCGCAGTGGACCGTGACCCGTGTGTGACCAGCAGGGAACGGGGTGTTGTGGCGTTGTGGTGGAGGGTGTGACGAAGTCAAGCAGATCGATGCATGGCGTTCTTTCCCACACACACACACATACACACACCCACACACACACACCCCACTATGCCCCCACCCATAGCGATGTGTCTGACCCCTGTGGAAAGTCCCCCAAATACTCCCTTCACCCCCTGCTTCCTGTTTTGTCTTGAATGTCGGCACCGCTCCTCCTTTCCTCTTTCATGGGATAAATCCTCCCCCTTCTTCTCCTTCTCCTCCTCCTTCTATTCCTTCCCCTTCTCCTCCTCCTCCTCCTCCTTCTTCTTCTCCTTCCCCTTCTCCTCCTCCTCCTCCTCTTCCTCCTTCTTCTCCTCTCCCTCCTCCTCCTTCTCCTCCTCCTCCCCCATCTTCTCCTCCTTCTCCTCCTCCTTCTCCCCCTCTTCCTCTCCTTCTCCTCTTCCTTCTCCTCCTCCTCCTCTCCCTCCTTCTCCTCCTCCTCCTTCTTCTCATCCTCCTCTTCCCCCTCCTCCTCCTCCTTCTCCTCCTCTTCCTTCTCCTCCTCCTCTTCCCCCCCTCCTCCTCCTCCTCCTTCTCCCTCCTTCTCCTCCTCCTCCTTCTTCTCCTTCTCCTTTTCCTTCTCCGCCTCCTCCTCCTTCTCTTCATTCTCCTCCTCCTCTTCCCCCTCCTCCTCCTCCTCCTCCTTCTCCTCCTCCTCTTCGCCTCCTCCTCCTTCTCCTTCTCCTCCTCTTCCTCCTCCTCATTCCCAATCCCCACGTGTGGCAGCCAGGTCCCGGTGTCGCCATGCCGGTCCGGGTCCAGGGTGTGTGTTGGGTTCCGTGGAGAGGCCGGGTTTCCTTTTTGATGGAAGCACGCCTCATGTGCAGTGACGTGCTGACAGAACTATATACGATCTGTGGTAGTGTTGGAACAACAACGCTGTTCTGACGGTATGAACTGTATGATGATGTGAGGTGGGGTGTGAGGTTTCAGATGTATACATTGGTCATACATGAGAACAGGAAGTGAAAAGCGATGCTGTACTGAGAACAGGAAATGAAAAGCGATGCTATACTGAGATCAGGAAGTGAAAAGCGATGCTATACTGAGATCAGGAAGTGAAAAGCGATGCTATACTGAGAACAGGAAGTGAAAAGCGATGCTGTACTGAGATCAGGAAGTGAAAAGCGATGCTGTACTGAGAACAGGAAGTGAAAAGCGATGCTGTACTGAGATCAGGAAGTGAAAAGCGATGCTGTACTGAGATCAGGAAGTGAAAAGCGATGCTGTAGCTGAGATCAGGAAGTGAAAAGCGATGCTGTACTGAGAACAGGAAGTGAAAAGCGATGCTGTACTGAGATCAGGAAGTGAAAAGCGATGCTGTTACAACAGTACAAAGATGATGCTGTCGTTGCAACAATACACAGCGAGATGTTCGTGTTTGGTGGGATTTGATTCGATTTGATATGGATACTTATACAGCGCCTATCCTCGTCGGAGACCAAGCTCTAACCGCTTTGCAAACTCGGGGTTACTTGCATAACAGGCTGCCTACCTGGGTAGAGCCAACTGACGGCTGCCATTTGGGCGCTCATCATTCGTTTCCTGTGTCATTCAACAAGATTTCAGGCACGCACACATACACACTCAGACAGACATGTGACATTTTACGTGTTTGACCGTTTCGTTTTGTATATATACACCCCGCCAACTAGGCAGCCATACTCCGTTTTCGGGGACGTGCTTGCTGGGTATGTTTTTGTTTCCATGACCAACTGAACACTAACATGGATTACAGGATCTTTAACGTGCGCATTTGATCTTCTGCGTGCGTGTACACACGAACGGGGTTCAAGCACTAGCAGGTCTGCACATGACCTTGGAGATCGGAAAAAAAATCTCCAACCTTTACCCACCACCAGTCGCCGTTACCGAGTTTCGAACCCGGGACCCTCAGATTAAAAGTCCAACGCTTTAACCACTCTGCTATTGCGCCCGTGGAAATGGGGAGGAGGTGGGGGGAAGGGGGGCCGGGGGGGGGGGGGGGGGGGGCGGAATGCAGTCAGCCCACGATCCATGCTTGACGTGAACACACCGTGCCCTGTCCTCCACACTCCGTGGTCCCTGCAGTGAAGTTAATGGAACAGCTGTGTCCTCTGTCCTGTGTCCGGCCGTCAGTCTGTGAACGCATGACGCATAACAGTCACTGAAGCCACAGCAGAACCCGCCTCTCCCCCCCCCCCCCGCGCCCCCATCCCCCCCCCCCCCACACACCCACACACCCCCACACCCCCACCCCTGTCTTGTGTCCAGTGTTGTGCATATTATGTTGTTGTGGGAGACTGTCAGATGTATGTGAACAGCACGAGTGTACCCGGAGGGGGGCAGGGGGGCTGGGGCACTGTCCTACCCCCCATCCTCTGTCTCTGTCTGTCTCTTCCTCTCTCTGTCTGTCAGTCTGTCTGTCTCTCTGTCTCTGTCTCTCTACCTCTCGATCTCTCTCTGTGTCTCTCTGTCTGTCTGTCTGTCTGTCTCTCTCGCTCTCTCTCACTTCGCAGCATTCAAATGCAACGATGCCTGTGGCCTGAATGCAATAAAACATTCATTCATTCATTCACTCATTCATTTATTCTCTCTCTCTCTTCTTCTTCTTCTCCTTCTTTCTTCTTCTTCCAGTTATTCACAGTTAACAGTTATATGGCTTTAGTGAAAGTCCTTAATTATGTTGGTGCGTTTCCTCTTCTATGTACGCCTCGTTTTTTGGACAAAATTAATGCTGACTGCTAACGGATGTAACTTTAAATTTGGTATCCACGTTAAGGGAGAAATAGTCTCATCTTACCCTCTCTCTCTCTCTCTCTCTCTCTCTCTCTCTCTCACCATCCTACCGTCTGTTAATATGAAGCAATTTGTGTAAATATGGTTAATTTGGTAGCTAATTGTCTTATGCTGTACTTTGTGCTGAAAAAGTGACAAACTTTTTGTGTTGTTAATGTGTGTTCACTGCATCACACCCCCACCCCCTTCATGAGGGGCGATGACCTTTATTGAATGAAAAAGATGTCCATGTCCATGTCCATGTCATCCTACTGTCTGTTCCTATTAATACTATTCCAGTGCACACTTATAAGTTCTATATTCTAGAGAGGCGTCCAACGCACAGAAATTATTGAACTATACTGCAATGTAAGTTCAGCTCCAGGAGATGCATGTGGCAGGGGCAGGGGCAGAGAGTGCTGGGTTCCCCTGTCCACCGCCACGCGCCCTTCAAAGCAACGTACCCTAAAAAAAAAAAAAAAAAAAAAAAAAGGTGAAGGAAACCACGATTCTTGTGTGGCAGCCATGTTAGTTGATCATACCAGACTGTTGCCAGGATACCCGGTCTCACCGACGACAAGGGAAAGACGGAAGAGTGGCAATTACTCTGTAGTAGTTTTTGGAGTCCCAGACCAAGACGTAATCATCGTGAAAATCGTCACTCCAGGACAACAGTTACTGCTGGTGGATCGTGAACGTCAGGCAGCGCGCAGAGTGCTAGACATCAGTTTCCGTTCTTTTCAGCAGTCTCTATGACAGCTTGGGCTGTCAGCGTCACATTCATAGCAGGGTGGTAAAAACCAGGCAGATTTCTCCACATTGTCCTCCTCTTCCTCTTCCTCTTCTCTGGTTCTGCCTTCTCCTCTTTTTCTCCTCCTCCTCCTCTGCTTCACCACGATACAATGAATTCTCGGACAGCATGATGAAAAACATCTAAAAGGTTTCTAGCATGGGGAGCGGCAGTAAAAGGCAGTGTGTGAGTGATGATGGCCACAGCCATGCGTTTCTCCTGTCACACACACACGCATATACGCGCGCGCGTGTAGACACACACACACACACACACACACACACACACACACACACACACACACACACAAAGCGCACACGGACAAACACACACACACACACATGCACACACACACACACATGCACACACACACACACACACATGCACATGCACACACACACTGACACACACACACACACACACACACACACACACACACACACACTGACAGACAATGGCACACACGCACACACACACTGGCACACACACACACACACACAAACATACACACTGGCACACACACACACACACACACACACTCACACACACGCACACACACTGGCACACACACACACACACACGCACGCACACACACACACGCACACACACACACACACACACACACACACACACACACACACACACACACACACACACACACACACACACACACACACACACATAGATGATAAATACAAGGACATGTGGTTCCCCTGACTGTATCCCCAGCCATTCTTAAGCAGGGTGAATGGAAGGAGGGGGGAGGGGTGTGGGGTGTGCAGCCGCAGTATGTGCAGCGAAGAAGTTCCAGATTTGACTGCGAATGTAAGAATAATTGTCTGTCTCTGTCTGTCTGTCTGTCTCTGTCTGTCTGTCTGTCTGTCCATGGTGTGTGAAAAGAAAGAACGGCTCAGTTTGGCGTGGTGGACATAAGATGTGGGGGAAAGAGATGTGGACATGGGGACATGGGATGTGGGAAAGAGATGTGGACATGAGATGTGGGAAGGAGATGTGGACATGGGATGTGGGAGAGAGATGTGGACATGTGATGTGGGAAAGAGATGTGGACATGTGATGTGGGAAGGAGATGTGGACATGGGATGTGGGAAGGAGATGTGGACATGAGATGTGGGAAAGAGATGTGGACATGGGATGCGGGAGAGAGATGATGTCATGATACGTGGGAAAGAGATGTAGGCGCGAGATGTGGGAAGGAGATGTGGACAAGAGATGTGGGAAACAAGTGTGGGAAAGAAATGTGGACATGAGATACCGGAAAGAGATATGAACATGAGATGTAGGAAAGATATATGGAAAAGAAATGTGGGAAAGATATGTGGACATGAGATGTGGGAAAGATATGTAGAAAGGAGATGTGGGAAGATATGTGGCTGGAAAGATACATGGGAAAGAGATGTTGGCGTGAGATATGGGAAGGAGGTGTGGACATGAGATGTGGGAAAGAAATGTGGACATGAGATATCGGAAAGAGATATGAACATTAGATGTAGGAAAGATATATGGAAAAGAGATGTGGGCAAGAGATGTGATGTAGGAAAGATATATGGAAAAGAGATGTGGGCAAGAGATGTGGACATGATATGTGGGCAAGAGATGTGGACATGAGATGTGGGCAAGAGATGTTGAGAAGGACGTGCACCACGTGCACAACGCGCAGGGCGGCGTCAGTCCTGTGTAGGAAGAGCTGCAGTCTCGCTCTCTCTGTTACACCGTGTCAGCAAGCACAGCACAGCACGTGCAATTCTGTACTTGGATCCTGCTGAAGATCCTTCTGCCTGGCGGGTGATGCCTGAGGATGGACCTCAGCTGTGTTCACCACAGTGTCACCATGACGTCAGTAGAGATCAGGAATGGGACCACCCACCAGCACAGTGTCACCATGACGACACTGCACAGTGTCACCGTGACGTCAGTAGAGATCAGAATGGGACCACCCACCAGCACAGTGTCACCATGACGACGTTACACAGTGTCACCATGATGACATGACGACATTGAACAGTGTCACCATGACGACAATGGAGACCACCACCAGCAGCACAGTGTCACTCTGTTGACTATGTGATCCGTGAAGTCAACTCAAAGCCGTCAGTTGTTAGTTGCCTGAGTGCGTACTTGCTTCTTTCGTTGGAAACTCAGTCACCACGTAGAGAGAGACAGACAGACAGACAGGCAGAGACTGACTGACTGACTGACTGACTGAGACAGAGAGAGACAGACAGAGAGAGACTGACTGACTGACAGAGACAGAGACAGACAGAGAGAGACAGACAGAGAGAGAAAGAGTGTGTGTTAAAAAAAAAAATGCACAGCACTCACGCAAACACCTCCGCAGAAAGCTTGAAAGTGACAAATCATCAAAGGCTGCCATGTTTGATTGACTGCAATGAATTCCCTCGGCGCAGGTTGTCTCAGACATCGGCCAATGGCAGAGCAGGCGCTGTGGGATGATCCAATGGCAGGCCGCGCCCCGGGGCTGTCAGGCACTAAATATGGGGCTGGACGTTGATTGGGGTTTATGCACGGTCTGTGTGGCTGTGGGTGTGTGTATGTGGGGGGGGGGGGGGGGGGGGGGGGGGGGGGAGAGGGGTGCGAAGGGGGGGGGGGGAGGACTTGAGGGAACATTTGCTTCCACGGTGGGTGTGCGATTCTGTTCTGTCTGGGCGTGTTGCATGCAGCGTGTCTGGGAACCAGGGAGCAGCGTCTAGCATGCAGAGAGTGCTGGTTCTGCGACCACTGCTGGCCGGTAACCTGTTCATCAAGGGACTGGCCTTTTCTCCCCCCGTGTCTTGAAGAGTCGCTGACCAACATGGCATAATTAGCTTGTTACATGGATCGCGGTTGGTAGGGAGGGGGGCGGGCTAAGGAAGGGCGGAGGGGTGTATGGGGTTCGGGGGGGGGGGGGGGCAGTCAGAAACCAATCAGGCTGTTATCTGCGTGTAAATGTTACAGTTTATCAGGCAATGATGAATCGTTTTTTGGTGTTTGTTTTCATTCTCATTATCATTCTGTCATCTGCGTGTAATGTTGCAGTTTATCAGGCTAATAACATATCGTTTTGTTGTTGTTTTTTCATTCTTATTCTCGTTCTGCCAAGTTAGTCGGTTATAGGGGTTTTTTGTTGTCTATGGAAACCGTGAAACCAACTTCAGTTCAACGCCGTATGTTGTTATTTGCCTCAGTGCATGCTTGCTTCCTTCATTGGTTGATTGGCCAGTCAGTCTGCGGTCAGTTCATTGGGTAATCAGTTAATTAGTCAGGTGCTCAGCTAATCGTCAGCAGGTGTGATAGTGTGACCTGGTGCCAAATAATTGAAGGCCTGGCAGGTTACAGTCTGGACAACAATATGAACACAGTGTAAACTATGAGGACAACAGTATGAAAACAGTGAAAACAATGAGTACAACAATATGAACACAATGTAATTGATGACGACGACAACAATATGAACACAGCGTAAACAATGAGTACAACAATATGAACACAGTGTAAACAATGAGTACAACAATATGAACACAATGTGAACAACGATGACAACAATACGTACACAGTGTAAATAATGAGTACAACAATATGAACACAATGACGATGACAACAATACGAACATAGTGTAAACAATGAATGCAACAATATGAACACAATGATAAACAATGAACACACCAAACTCCCAGGACGAGCACGCAAACGCAAAACTACTTTGTCTCGTTTGAAATCACAAAGTTCACACTCTGATCCGCGCGACAGTTCAGCTGCACGATGTTCACCATCCCAGCTATTTCCCATCAACTGTGTTTAACCAGGAGAAGCCCACCATCACATGGATTTCACATTATGGACGGGGGAGCGTGGAATGGTCTCGGAGAATGGGGTTGGGGATAGACGGACGGAGGAGGGGGCGGAGGTGTGTGTGTGGGGTGGGGGAGGGTTTGGGGGGGTGAGGCAGTTGTCCGAAGAGTCGGATGATTAGGTGAAACTGTGCTGGGTGAACAGGAAGCTAATTAAGTGAAGAAGACGATGACTGTGATGGGGGGAAGGGGAGGGTGTGAGGGGGGCGGGGGTGGGGGTTTGGGGGGCGTGTTGTAACGAACGGGAAGTGTTTAGCTGGGTGCGAGCCAGAGAAAACTACGGTGTTTTGTCTGGCTGAGAAATTGACGTCCACAGAAAACCGAGGAAAATCTCTCTCTCTCTCTCTCTCTCTCTCCGGCTCTCTCTCTCTCTCTCTCTCTCTCTCTCTCTCTCTCTCTCTCTCTGTGTGTGTGTGTGTGTGTGTCTGTGTCTGTGCGCGCGCTTTTAATTTCGTCTATTTTGTTCTGAAGAATGTTTTCTTGTGGAAAGTAGACTGGTGATATGTTTTATTCTGGTTTAAACCATTTGTCTTCTTGTATCTGTATAGTGCGGGAAAGAAGATGAAGCAAACCATTATTGGTGGAATTGTAAGGTCAGCAATTCCTTTAGCCAGCTTAAACATCACCTGTGTGCTACCGATGCTGTAGTGCTTAGCTATTATTACTTTGGTAAACGGAAGAAACAAATCATTCACTGTCGACTTCGTCTAGGGATTAGTGACTTAAGAGGAGATATGTTCAACAGACATTTAATAAACGACCCACTTTGTGCTTGTGGCACTGCAAGCGAAACTGCTGAACATTATTTATTATTTTGTCAAGACTTTCATATGGCTCGGGCAAACACAATCTTAAATTTATCTCCAAACTACATTCATGTTGCATGGAGATCCTGTTCTCCAAAATCATACAAATATATTCATATTTCAAACTGTTCACCAGTTTATCTCCGATTCAAATAGATTTTAGCTTAGAAAGTATTATGAAGAAAGGGTACAACATGATTCTATTCGTAAAATATACGTTGGATTTATTTGACTGACCACATATTCAAAGTTGAATGGATTGGCCAATGATCTGTCAGAATTTCTCCTCTCCCCTCTGTTCCCCCTCCCCCACCACCTTACCCTCCATTCTTCTAAATTTTCTTCTTCTTCTTCGTGTTTTTCTTCTATTAGGCCAATTACTCTGGTGATAATAAATTTAATCTCATGTTAATATTGATATTAGCATTATTTTACTATATTATGTACTGTTTGTTTATTTGTTTTATTTCATTATTTTATTACTTACTGTTTATGAATGTTATTTGATACAAGTCATAATATGGTTCATTAGCCGTCATGATAGAATTGAAGTGCAACGTTTTGAGCACAGTATAAGCTTTAAGCTTGTCGATGCTTTTTTGTCACTCATTGCATTGTAATCATGTGTATTGTTGAATAATTAAAGATTATTTAAACCAATTGTAAGGTCTCTCGACGATTCCGGAATGTTCTGGAGATGCTAGTAAAAGACGGATGTGCAGGTTCTTTTAGACTGGCTCCAAGCATAGAATTCTATCTTTTCGAAACTGACGAAGAATCAAAAAGAGATCTTGACCTGATAATTTTACGTGTCATTTACTTTATTTGTAAATGCAAACTAAACGAAACATAACTAAACACACAGAAACTTCACATGGACCTGAACAGTGATTATATAAGCTAGAAGAATACAGGCAAAGGTTTCAAGGAGTAAATCCAATCTGAATTTTGCAGGAGGAGAATGGAAACCATATCAAAAACATGTGGGATACCACTTGTGGAATATTTTTTTTTAGTGTTCAGATGTATTATTTGTTACCAAAGGAAATGTTACACGTGTGTGTTTTGTGTGTGTGTGTGTGTGTGTGTGTGTGTGTGTGTGTGAGATAGGTAGATAGATAGAGAGAGAGTGCTTTGGTGATATCACTGTTACTCACGATAAGCTGATTATAGTGAAGATTGACTTTTTGTTCCTGATTTTCTAATTATCGAGTGCATGATTGTCTTATCTTTCTTTTTTTTTAAGGGAATCGGTTGTTTTATATATATATATATATATATATATATATATATATATATATATATATATATATCTTAATCTTGGAATGAAAACCTGTATTCACTTAATTGAAAGCGTCTTCCACTTGATTTAACAAACCAATTTCATAACGTTCCAGGGGCAAGCGTGGCTGGGGTGTATGCCAAGTGAAGAGCTGCAGCAATTTTATCACGCTGATTTTCTTGTGAAACTTGAAAGAAAGATGTGACAGAAACGCCACATATATCACAATTATGTCACTTGAAGCTGTAGCCATTTGTTTCCTTTTTCACAGCTGAGTGCCTGAATATGTGAATGTATTTCGTAATTCTTGTCATTCCCCTTTGGGGATTTGTCAGGGAAGGAAGTGTGTGTGTGTGTGTGGGGGGGGGGGGGGATCATCATTTACATGTCCACTGTGCATATCTGTGTAGGATCAATACAGAGATAGGTTCTTAAGTTTCCTTCGACGAGTGAAGTTCAATAGACGGCGGGATGGTAATGGCGATACATTCCGACACATTTACGTCCTCTGTAAGCACGGATCATTCCATGAACATGGCCCGCTCTCTCCTAATTAAAAACAGGCGACGAGAAAAAAAAAAGAAGAAAAAAAAAGAGGAGAACAGTTTCTGTCCTTTCGTCAGACCTCCCACTCCACCCCCCACCCCCACCCTCACTCAACCGCCCCGCAATCCCAGCACCTCCCTCCCCAGTCGTCTCCTCCCCAACCCCCATCATGTTTAATAAGCCGACTGATGTTCCCTAACACTGGCCACTGCTCGTTCTTTCGGGCTCTCCCTGGTTTATTCCAGACCATTTGCTTTCCGCTGGGCCGCCGTAACAGCCCCCTAAGCGCATAGAATTGGCCACAAAGCCCGCAACGACATCTTAAGGTCCTGTGGCACGGCGGGCTTCACGCAACGGACCCGCCATCCCTGTTCTCTAAAGCCTCCCTCACACCCTTCGTCACTGCACGGCTTTGCATCTACAACGCTGTGTAACTTGGGCCGGGTTCTGTGATTTGCAGCCTCCTTTGTTTTTTCTCTCTCCAGCAGTGGGCAGGTTTACTGGGCCTTTGTATGGCTGCACTGTCGGCGTCTCCTTCCTTGGATGTTAGGGGAACAAACGGATGTTGCTAGTATGAGCAGGTGAGCAGGTGATGTAGAGATGATGTAAAAGTGAATGTAAAGAAGGCATAAATGCGACGTAAAAGTTACATAAAGATAATGTAAATGTGAAATTATGGTGATGTAAAGATGGTGTAGATATCATATAAATGTGACGTTATGGTAATGTAAAGGTGATGTAAAGATGGTGTGAAGTTGTTTTTTTTATGATTTTGGCGTAAAGGTGATGTAAATATTGGGTAAAAATGGTGTAAAGGTGATATTATGCCGATGTAAAGATGGTGCAAAGGTAATATAACTGTGACGTAAAAGGTGATGTTAAGATGGTGTAAAGGTGACATCATGGCGATGTAAAGATGGTGCAAAGGCAATATAACTGTGACGTAAAAGGTGATGTTAAGATGGTGCAAAGGTAATATAACTGTGACGTAAAAGGTGATGTTAAGATGGTGCAAAGGTAATATAACTGTGACGTAAAAGGTGATGTTAAGATGGTGTAAAGGTGACATCATGGCGATGTAAAGATGGTGCAAAGGCAATATAACTGTGACGTAAAAGGTGATGTTAAGATGGTGCAAAGGTAATATAACTGTGACGTAAAAGGTGATGTTAAGATGGTGCAAAGGTAATATAACTGTGACGTAAAAGGTGATGTTAAGATGGTGTAAAGGTAATATAACTGTGACGTAAAAGGTGATGTTAAGATGGTGCAAAGGTAATATAACTGTGACGTAAAAGGTGATGTTAAGATGGTGTAAAGGTGATATAATGGGGTTATATTTTTTCGGTACCTTTACATCGCGTTATGAACTGATGTAAAAGTACCGAGACAGGCTTATCATGGCGTCTTGCAATCATCAACTCTTCTGCTCTGTGTGTGTGTGTGTGTGTGTGTGTGTGTGTGTGTGTGTGTGTGTGTGCGTGTGTGTGCGTGTGTGTGCGTGTGTGTGTGTGTATGTGCCACGTACCTCTTTTAATTGACTGACAAACCATGATGGAAAGGTCTCTTTATGGGCCAAGCAAGTGCTGTTCCCTTTCTTCACCCCCACCCTCCCCTCCTCACCTGTCTCCCCCACCCCGCCCCCACCTCGTTTTTCTTCTACTTCCTTGCACTCTGTGTTCCCACCATCGTCGTCCTTCCCCCCCCCCCCCGCGCACCCCCCCCCCAGCCCACCCTCGTTTTACTTCCGCTTCCTTACAGATTGCGTTTCCACCACCCCCCCCCCCTCCCCCTCCATCCCATCTCGTTTTTCTCACACCCCCGTACAACCTACGTTTCCACTTTCTCCCCTTCTCCCTACCCACTTCCTTACAGATTGCTTTTCCACTATCACCCCCCCCCCACCTTCCTCCCCCCCACCCCCCTACACAGACATCGTTTCACTTCCACTTCCTTACAGGTCGCGTTTCCACTATCACCCCCTTCCCTCAACCCCCCCCCCCCCCCCCCCCCGCACCCCCTTTACACACACACCGTTTCATTTCCACTTGCTTACAGTCAGCGTTACCACCATCACCCCCCCCCCCCCCCCCCGCCGTCCCCTGCCTCCTGCCCCCCCCCAGACCCCCTCCCCCCCCCCCACCCACACACACCCCTCATTCTGAGAAACTTGTCTGTGGAATACTGACTGGCAAATGTCTCTTTCAAACTCTTGATTTTGACATCTGCTCTCGGGGTGTGGTTGGGTGGTGGGGAGGTGGCGCGTCACTTACCACGGAGACAGATGCAAACGGAATAATGTGCCCTGCAATAAAACGGATAGATGGGATCAAAACTAACACTAAAACTATACGAGAT
The DNA here is from genome assembly GCF_041734735.1 of Babylonia areolata. Classification (NCBI taxonomy): domain Eukaryota; kingdom Metazoa; phylum Mollusca; class Gastropoda; order Neogastropoda; family Buccinidae; genus Babylonia; species Babylonia areolata. The sequence goes on along the minus strand of NC_134878.1, from coordinate 57,659,452 downwards.
AATATGTATCTTATTGTCTTCTTCTTCTTTTTCCTTCTTCTTCTTCCCTGCTCCTCCTGCTCTTCCTGCTTCTTCTTCTTCTTCTGTTTCAGTCACTCTCTCTCTCTCTCTGTGTCTCTCTCTTTCTCTCTCTCTCCACTACCACAGTTATGGTCCATACACGGGTTATTCCATTACCAGTAATGGTGCAGAAGGCGGATGGGTGATGGCCTAGAGACGGTCATGGGTCACCCACACCCTGACCCTGTACCGCTGAAGTCCGTCACACAGCCGCCTGTCTGGCCCGCACAACTTGTTGAAACCAGTGTCCAAGCTGAGGTCTATCAAGAGAGCGTTGAACAAAGAGGGACAGACAGACATGACAGACGTGTTGAGCTTAAATATTATCAGTGTGGTGGTAATAGACATTGGACACACACACACACACACACACACACACACACACACACACACACACACACACACACACACACACACACGGTGGTGATAAACATAGGATTTTACGCGTACATAAACACACACACACACACACACACACACACACACACACACACACACACACAACCCCCCCGCACCCATCCCCCCCCACACACACACAACCCCCCTCATCCCCCTCACACACACACTCCCCCCCCCACACACAAACACACCCATACCCCCTCACACACACACACACACACACACACACACACACACACACACACACACACACACACACACAGAGTATTACTGAGGAATACAAGAATCTGACGGTCGGTACTTTTGGTCGTAAAGTTGCCATCGACGAACATCGTTACCTCCTGGCGAACAGCTGGAAGTGAGGGTTTCATGGTCTGTGGAGCGTCAGGCAGCCCGCCCGGGAGACAGTCAGAAGTGGTGTCGGCACTGGAGCCATTGCACAGTGTGTGTCTGCACTGGGCCAATGTGTCTGTATCTGGGCCTTTGAGCACCGCTGTGTGCTGCGTGTGTGTGTGTGTGTGTGTGTGTGTGTGTGTGTGTGTGTGTGTGAGTGGTAACCCCTGCACCTCCACCATACCATGTTCACACAGAAGGATGACTTGTGCGGTGGCTGAATGAGCACTGGGTTCTAGCTCCAGTGTCCTGAGTTCGATCCTTGGATCGGCACACGTGGTAGATAGTGATGGGTTGAGATGTTGACCGACCGGACCTCCCTGGTCAACAAATGTGCAGACCTTGCTGGTGCCTGAACCCCCTTCGTGTGTATACGCACGTAGAAGATCAAATACGCACGTTAAAGATCCCCTGTGATCCATGTCAGTGTTCGATGGGATATGGCAACACGAAAATACCCAGCATGCATCAAATCACGACGGAGTCATCGATGTTACTTGTGTAACGGAAAGAAGAATAAGTAAGGGAGTGAACCAGCCGCCGTGACGAAGTGGTTAGCGTCGCGGACTGACGGCTGGGAGGACGCGGGTTCGAATCCCAGCGGAGGTGGGTTTTTCGGCCCGTGGCCGGCTCCTACCCAGAGTTGAGTGTGCTGTGGGCTTAAATGGGGAGACTGGGACCACACAGTCGAGTGTCATCCACTTCAAGGATGCGTCTTTGGGTGTGTTGCTCTAATTACCTGACCAATACTGCAAGGCCTGGTTAACACTGGGATATCATTATGACAGGAAGCGTAGAGTACAACCTTGTCATGCAGTCCCAAACCAAAATGGACCTCCGTAGCAACATCGTTATCGTCATCGTCATCCTCCTCCTCCTGCATCATCATCAATATAAACAAAACAGTCTCAAAGTCTGTGGCCTTTCATGTTCTGCTGTCATGGTGACCTCAGTTTCGATACCCCTCCACTTCTGTGCTTGGGGTGAGTCCTGTCAGTGTCTTCAGTGTCGGCAGATTCATGGGGGGCTGTTGTTTGCGGGACGTGGTGGCGGTCTCCACTCTGGGAGGGACGCTCACTCAGTCTGGCTCCGCGACTAAGCCATTATTGTCGTTAGTAGGGGGCTTAGTAGGTGGTGTCCTAAGTACGTCAGAACAGGCACCACTGAACACCACCGAAGTGACTCAGCAGTAGTGCAGGGTCTCCTCTGGTGTGTGGCCTCCTGGCGACGTAACATCGATGGTTCCCTGCGGACTGCCGACGCTGGAACTGTGGCGGATGAACCCGGGTGTGGTTGTGTATGTGGGAGTAATGCCACTGAAATGGCGCATATGATGGGGCAGCAAAAAAAAAAAAAGTAAGGGAGTGATATTTGTTCTTCCATCCATATACCCCCCTCCCAACCCCAGCCCACCCCACCCCAGTAATTTACTAAACTCGCAATCGAGATGGGGGGGGGGGGGGGGGCGGAGGGGTGGTGGTGGGGCAGCGGAGGTGGGGTAATTCTTGTCTGATGCGTGCATACACCCTTCCCCTGGTCCCGTCAATGCTAAACTCAGAAGAGTAACTCTTGCCTTTAAATGTCCCAATACTCTCTCCCATCTACACCCCCCATATTCTGGCTTTCCGTCTTTTTCGTGGAGCCGCCATCCTCCCTTCTTGCCACATGTACCCGTTTCTCCCACCTCAGTTTCAAGTTTACCTTTCATAATCTGTCTGTCTGTCTGTCTCTGTCTCTTCTGTCTGTCCGTCTGTCTGTCTCTGTCTCTGTCTGTCTGTCTCTTTCATTTTGCTATCCCTGTCTACCCCCCCCCCCCCCCCCGCCCTTTCTCTCTTCCACTCTATCCTTATCACTCTCTCTCTCCCTTCCTTCCCCCCTCTCTCTCTCTCTCCCCCATTTCTCTCTCTCTCTCTTGCCCGACCCCCTCTCTTTCTCGCCCCCCCCCCCCCCCCGTCTCTCTCTCTCTCTCTCTCTCTCTCTCTCTCTCTCTCTCTCTTTCTCTCTCTTTTTCTTTACTTCTCTTAACAACTGAGCCGCTATTATCTCCAGCTGCCAGGACAGGAAAGACGTCAAGAAAACGTATGGAGACGGAAACGCAAAACGATCCCATTAACGTGTTGAGGCAGGGAACGGCTGAGAGTTATCAACAAGGTGATACTCGTGTGATTGTTTCCAGACCTATCGTTTCTGTGGTCTTTTCAGTCAGAACCACGCTTCATGAGAAAAAGGAAATATATATATATATATATATATATATACACGTATGTATGTATATATCATATATATATATATTATATATACACGTATATATAATATATATATATATATATAATTACATACATACGTGTATATATATATATATATATATATATATATATATATTATATTATATAATTCATAGCAAATTTGCACAATTTCGACTCAGTGTAAATGATTAGAAAAAAATTATAAACGACAATAATATACGACACGGTGATAACGATATCCTATTTTAAAGACGAGTATCGGCTTCTTGGAGGCTTAAACAACCAGTTCAAAGAAAATGTATTTTCAACCACAGGTAATTCTGCAGTGAGATGGACCCATTGTGCTGAACCGTCTGTAAGGAAACAAGTACATAATCAGTGCCAGAGAGGTTGCCGTGTACATTGATTACGCACTTAAACGAAGAGAAGAACTCATTATAACAGAATTTTAAGCTTGGACAGAAATATCGCTGTTTATTTTGAGAACAACAAACTATGGATTTTTTTTTTTTCATGCTTTGATCGCGCGCGCGATGAACAAGCTCAGTTGGAAAAAGATTTCGTCCGATGCCAAGGTTTGCTTGATTGTTTTACTTCTGTCGGCATGCTTCCCTGGCTGTTGTATTCGGGTCGTGTTGAGAATGCCAACAGTGTCGTCATGATTCCCTGGCTGTTGTATTCGGGTTGTGTTGAGAATGCCAACAGTGTCGTCATGATTCCCTGGCTGTTTGTATTCGGGTTGTGTTGAGAATGCCAACAGTGTCGTCATGATTCCCTGGCTGTTGTATTCGGGTTGTGTTGAGAATGCCAACAGTGTCGTCATGATTCCCTGGCTGTTTGTATTCGGGTTGTGTTGAGAATGCCAACAGTGTCGTCATGATTCCCGATGGGCGCAATAGCCGAGTGGTTAAAGCGTTGGACTTTCAATCTGAGGGTCGAATCACGGTGACAGCGCCTGGTGGGTAAAGGGTGGAGATTTTTACGATCTCCCAGGTCAACATATGTGCAGACCTGCTAGTGCCTGAACCCCCTTCGTGTGTATATGAAAGCAGAAGATCAAATACGCACGTTAAAGATCCTGTTATCCATGTCAGCGTTCGGTGGGTTATAGAAACAAGAACATACCCAGCATGCACACCCCCGAAAACGGAGTATGCTGCCTACATGGCGGGGTAAAAACGGTCATACACGTAAAAGCCCACTCGTGTGCATACGAGTGAACGCAGAAGAAGAAGAAGAAGAAATCATGATTCCCTGGCTGTTGTATTCGGGTTGTGTTCAGAATGCCAAAAGTCCGTGTAACTGGAGAAAGTGAAACGTGTGTCACCAGAAACAGGGTAGTTGTCTGACTTCCACATTGGCCCAGGGCGATGGCCAGGCCTTGAGAAAGGATTTTGTAGAGATGACGGATTAATAACCACAGTGTTCACTGTCGCTCTGAAGGTCAAGTACGTCTCTTCCCGTAGTTTGCGATGGCTCTGTGGTAAGGTGACCGCTTTACAGCCTTCAGCCAATGGGAGTGCGACACGCACGCGGAGCAGCGAAATGGCCACTTGATTGGTCAGGCGGAGCACAGGTTTATGCTGGGTGGATCTCCCTGCCTCTTTACACGGGATTCATCTCCTTGCCCCCCTTTTTTTTCACAGGGTGGAACTCTTTGCCTCTTTACACAGGGTGGATATATCTGCCTCTTTACACAGAGTGGATTTCTTTGCTTCTTTACACAGGGTCCACAATCGAGTACAGAACTGACATCAGTGCCGATAGGTAACTACACGTGCACAGTATAATTGAGAACTGACATTAGTGACTACAGACATGTGCAGGTGTACAGTACAGAACTGACATCATTGACTGTAGGTAACTGCACGTGCACAGCGTAGAACAGAACTGACATCCGTGACAATCGGTAACTGCGCGTGCACATTTTGGTACAGAACTGACATCAATGGCTATAGGTAACTGTACGCGCACAGTGTAGAGCAGAATGACATTAGTGACTATAGGTAACTGCATGTGCATAGTACAGAGCTTACATCAGTGACTATAGGTACCTGCACGTGCATAGTACAGAGCTTACATCAGTGACTACAGGTAACTGCACGTGCACAGTACAGAGCTTACATCAGTGACTACAGGTAACTGCACGTGCACAGTACAGAGCTTACATCAGTGACTAAAGGTAACCTCACGTGCACAGTGCAGAGCTTACATCAGTGACTATAGGTAACTGCACGTGCACAGTATAGAGCTTACATCAGTGACTATAGGTAACCTCACGTGCACAGTACAGAGCTTACATCAGTGACTATAGGTAACTGCACGTGCACAGTACAGAGCTTACATCAGTGACTATAGGTAACCTCACGTGCACAGTACAGAGCTTACATCAGTGACTATAGGTAACTGCACGTGCACAGTATAGAGCTTACATCAGTGACTATAGGTAACCTCACGTGCACAGTACAGAGCTTACATCAGTGACTATAGGTAACCTCACGTGCACAGTGCAGAGCTTACATCAGTGACTATAGGTAACTGCACGTGCACAGTACAGAGCTTACATCAGTGACTACAGGTAACTGCACGTGCACAGTACAGAGCTTACATCAGTGACTACAGGTAACTGCACGTGCACAGTACAGAGCTTACATCAGTGACTATAGGTAACCTCACGTGCACAGTACAGAGCTTACATCAGTGACTATAGGTAACTGCACGTGCACAGTACAGAGCTTACATCAGTGACTACAGGTAACTGCACGTGCACAGTATAGAGCTTACATCAGTGACTACAGGTAACCTCACGTGCACAGTACAGAGCTTACATCAGTGACCATAGGTAACCTCACGTGCACAGTACACAACCGACATCAGTGACCATAGGTAATTGCACGTGCACAGTACAGAGCTGACATCGGTGGGCGTAGGTAACTGTCTTCCAGGACTATACAGTCGGTACTTTTATGCGGACTATGATTATAGCCGGTGATTTCTGTACGGACTGTTTTGTCAGCGATTTCTATGTGGACTTTTTCGTCGGTGATTATTTCTGTGTGGACTTTGCAGTCGGTGATTTCTATGTGGACGATAATATCATAGCAGGTGATTTCTGAGTGGGCTATGGTGCTGTCTGTGAGTGTTTGTATATTGTCTCAACACGTGACCACACTGTTAACAACAGACTGACCTTCTTGAAAAGAGCTTTCATCTCTTATTTTGTGTAATAGTCATCTGTGGACTTTTTGACTCACTTGTGTAAACAAAGTGAGTCTGTGTTTTAACCCGGTGTTCGGTTGTCTGTGTGTGTGTGTGTGTGTGTGTGTGTGTGTGTGTGTGTGTGTGTGTCCGTGTGTCTGTGTGTCTGTGTGTCCGTGGTAAACATTAAACATTGACATTTTCTCTGAAAATACTTTGTCAGTTGACACCAAATTTGGCATAAAAATAGGAAAAATTCAGTTCTTTCCAGTCATCTTGTTTAAAACAATATTGCACCTCTGGGATGGGCACAGAAAAATAAAAAAGAAGCCTAATTATATGCAAACTGCATTTACTGTTATATTTATATTTTTTGTATTCTCTAAACTTGGCACTTTGACCTCTTATTCTGACACAACAACAAGAGGAGTCATTATTATCATTTTTTGTTCAAACAGGAACTTCTTTTGCTAAGCATGGAATTTTTATTTATTTTGCAAACGTTTTGGTGCAGATAGTAAAAAAGGGAAATTACTCTGTAATTAATGCTAGGGGACTTAATTTATCACAAGAGAGTCTTGAAGGCCTTGCCTCTCTTGTTTTGTTCTGGACTGGCATGTTCCCTTTTCATCCTTTCTTCTTCTTCTTCTTCTTCATTCCGGGAGCTGCAGCTCACACGTTCACTCGTATGTACACGAGTGGGCTGTTGCGTGCATGACCGTTTTTAACTCTCTCCATACGAACGGCGAAAGAGACGACGTTAACAGCGTTTCACCCCAATTACCATCATCAAAACATTGCAAGCGGAAGGCTCTTATACTGAAGACGTGAATGTTGACAAAGAATACCACAATTCTGACGACGGAAGCTAAAGGTTGGGTCATTCAGACACCCACTGGACATCCGAGGGGTCTGTGTAGAGGAGAAGAGAGGACTGGCCGTACTGAGTGAGTTAACTCTCTCCACACCACCCTGCAATGTAATCTATTGTGCCCAACGCCACGCTACCTTCAAGGGGGACATATTCTTCCTCAGATATTCATCCCAGTCGTGCCCTTCATGGACTCCTGGGGTTGGAAGTGAAGGACTAAAAATCTTCCTGGTACCCTCTGGGTGGAGGTAAAGAGGAAACAAGAAAATCTGTCGTGTCCACATACTACTGGGAAATTTTGAAGTGGATGTGAATTCACCTTTCCAGAAAATCGGTTTTTTGGGGCTTTCGTGCATTTACGTGCGTGAACGTATGATTCACAGATGATCGTCTAACTGTTTATGGTTGTTGTTCTGGTCTTCAGAAAATCCCATCAACACAAATTACGTTGGGCAGCGGAGTAGGACTTGCTGCAACCTGTTGGCTTTGTTGTGCCGTTTTTATCGATCATTAGGAATGTATGGTACTTTTTGACTACAGGGTACCATAAAGATGACTTAATGGTGGTTTCCTCGAAAATTCACACAATCACAAAAACGCAAAACACAAATTTCACTGTATCCGTGAGATCAGGGATGGAAGGGGTGGTTTCAACTTCATCGACAACACCCGAAAACGGAGTATGGCTGCCTGCATGGCGGGGTAAAAACGGCCATACACGTAAAAGCCCACTCGTGTACATACGAGTGAACGTGGGAGTTCCAGAAGAAGAAGAAGAAGAACTCCAACCACACAGTTATCTCAGGCACCTTCATCTCAAATCAGAAAGTGGTCCTCGCGAATTTTGCTGCAACAACTCCGAAAACATCCATTCTCCCCCCCCCCCCCCCCCCCCCCCCCCCGCTCCCCCTCCCGTCCTTTTCATTGTTACGCTGTCTCTTTCTGTCTCTGTCTCTCTGTCTCTCTACTCTCTCTTTCGCTCTTGTCTCTCTATGTGTCTCTCTGTTTCTCTTTCTGTCTCTCTCTCTCAATCTCTCTCCCTCTCTCTCTCTCGCTCTCTCTCTCTCTCCTCCTTCCCCCCTCTCTATCCTCATTTAGTCTCTATCTACTCTCTCTCTCTGTCTTCTCTCTCTTTCACTCACTCACTCTCTCTGTACCCCTCTCAATTCCCCCTATCTCTGTCTCTCTCTCTGCGTCTCTCCTTTCTCCCCCATCCCCCTCTCTCTCTCTCTCTCTCTTTCAATCTCTTTATCTTCCCCTCTCTCTCCCCGCCCTCTGTGTGTGTGTCTGTGACCAAAAAGCCATGTTGATAGAACAGGCTCAGACATGTAATCAAGGACTGCAGGGCGGGTAAAGCACATCGTTCCCCTCCTCCTGATGACTGGCTGAGCCGTTCAACGACCAGGGTGAAGGTCGGTCACAGCACGTTTCCGGCCTTCAATTCATGGAGCTCCCCCCCCCCCGTACCCCTCTCTCTCTCCCCCCCCCCCCCCCTCCCACCCGTCTCCTCTTCTCATCACGGTCATTTCGTCAGGATGTAAAACATCGATAAAATACTGATACCAGTCGTGGCTGGGGTGTTTTGGAGGTGTGTGTGGTGGAGGGATAGGGGTGATATATGATGTTCGTTTAGAGCGAACCCAGTCTGTATCTGAAAATCCAGCCACATCATCAGTCTTCTTTCTCTTTCTCGGTCTGCACATGTCTGCATATCGGTTCTTTCTGTCAATGAAGCTTTGCGAGGGGAGGTAACGTTAACTTTGCAGCTGTATATATATCTGCATTTTAGCAGATCATGCATTCATGAAATAAGAAATTTGGTATGCTTGTATTCCATAGTCTGCATCAGTCAGGAAGACAGTTTCAGTCAAAAAACACATGACACCATGCTCCACACTTTTCGTTTGAAAGTTTTGTTCGTTTTCTTGTGTCTGTATGAGGTTTTATTGTGCGCTGTTGTTTGTTGTTGTGATTTTGTTCTTGCTGTTGTTGTTGTTTTTTAACCCGAGTAAAACTTCCTGAAATGGTTACATTTACATCAGACGTGTTCAGGGAAATCCTTTCCCTGATCGCAGAAGCTGTAGTCATTTCTAGCTGCTCATATTTCTTTTGAAACGATGTTGTGAGTATCATGTGTAATCTTTTTTAAGCAACTAAGAATACTGTGGGACCTAACATAGCTTTGTACAAGGCTAAAAGCAATAAATTATTTTTGGGTACATTTCGCGAAAGCAAATGGACATAACTGTCAAAATGGAATGTCAAAAACCTCAACACAGCCAGTTACTAAAAGTGTTTTATTTCATGATATGACTTCTATTTTTAATGTTCCATTTTGACAGTGTTCATATGCTGTCGTAAAATGTTCCCCAAAGAAGTTATTGTTATTAACCTTGTGCAAAACTAAAGTAGGCCCATATTGCTTAAAAATAGGAGACAGCCAGACAAACATCTTCTGGTTATGTCCAGTCTTAGTTTTCTGATCCATATAAGCTTCATGGATAATGTTGCTCTGACACATTAAGACTTCGGTCTTTCGCATGTTCATTTCTGTCTTTCTGTTTTATTTTTTTTTTTTACTGTATTTGTATTTCCCATGAACTGAAAACTATGAAACAAAAGTTTCAAGAGGATTTGGTAACAAAATCCACAGATGTATCAGTTTGTAAAGTATAAGAGATTTCAGAACAGTAACTCTTCCAAGTTTCGCTTTGAATAAATTCAAGAAAATAACTCAGATATTTTTCATAGTTTGAAGTATTTGATCTTTTCTTTCTTTTTTTTTTTTTTTTTTTTTTTTTAGCAATATTTTATTTCATTTTTTTTAAGTCTTAAGCAAACCACATATCCAATATATCAAAATCTTTTCGGATTTCATCGGAAGGAGATATATTATTGGTTTGAAATAGTTTTGGTTTCCTGCTTGCATATGTGTGTGTGTGTGTGTGTGTGTGTGTGTGTGTGTGTGTGTGTGTGTGTGTGTGTGTGTGTGTGTGTCCGTGCGTTCGTGCTTGCACGTGTGTGTGTGTGTGTGTGTGTGTGTGTGTGTGTGTGTGTGTGTGTGTTTGTGCATTCAAGAATAATTCAGAAACAAGGAACATTTTAAACCTGTCGATTCCTTGTATCGTTTCATCAACAGAATTTTCTCTCGGTGGATGATCTGTGTCCTCGGCGACATGGGATAGTTCATGTTCACATTGTAAAGTTGAATTCATTTGACATCTTTATCACATTACCTTTCATTTCATTACTACGAATAAAAAGAAGAGGGGATATTAGATCCCCTTACCTGAAAGTCGTTTTAACGAAAACTGTTTAGTAAATTAACATCAATTATGACAGCTGATTATATATTTTTGTGTACAGTATCATTACCAATTAGGAATATACATTTAATGATTTCATATGTTTGCAGAATGCCATCACCTGTCTACAAATGTCATTTCCAAACTTGCAGGATTCTGAAACCGAACAGAAAACGGTAGTCTAGACAATCATTTTTTTTTTTTATCTGAAAGTAGCAATCGTGATAGATTGTTGTAATGTAAGTAATGCATTAAGTCATCTAATAGTCTTTGTTGTTATAACGGGGTATCATTGTGCAATCTTTTTTCTCTATCCGCCGTCTCTGTGTGTGTGTGTGCGTGCGTACGTGCGTGTGCGCGCGCGCGCGTGTGTTTGTCTGTCTGTGTGTGTGTGTGTGTGTGTGTGTGCACTGGTGCGGCAAAGAATATGTCATTTGGTGACAGGATGCTAATGATGCACAATGATGTGTGAGGTGTAGGGGGACTGCTCTGTGTGTGTGTGTGTGTGTGTGCAGTGGTGCAGCAGGGAATATTATGTCATCTGGTGGCAGGATGCTGATGACACACAGTGTGGGGTGCAGGGGGACTGCTGAGTCTGGCTGGAGGCTGCACACACAGGGCCACACGTCACAACGGGATGGACGTTGTCATTCATAGAATTCCTCACGCATCAGTCAGGAAAGGAAAAACCGTTTGTCCTACAGGGAATTTTTTGGGGGGATGTCTGCAGTCTGGTACTGTGTGTGTTGGTGGGTGGGTGGGAAGGGTGTATGTGGCCACAGAGAATACACAGGACTCATAGCGTTGAACTGTTATATGCGTTCCTGACCTTTGGCCAGCAAATGTTCAGCTCCCCCACGTGCGCAAGTGTCAGTAATGAACTAATTGGGTTGGCGGCATTTCTGAGGCAATCAGTGGGTCATGATGGTTATTATGACTGTACTTGTCAGCTCTACCCTCCACCATCTGTATTTCTTTCCCTCCATTTTCCCTCTTTCTGTCGCTCCCTATGTCTCTCTGTCTCCCTCTCTGACCACGTACCCGAACTGATATGTTTAAAACTATTTTTGCATTTTCACTTGCATCCCTGTTGAACTCCCTTCCACTACAGGTATAGGTATACCTACGAACTGGCAGTACTCTGCCTGTTGTCAGATAAACCCTTCCAACCCTAAATGACTCAGATCTGGAAATTACCATTGGAAGAGACTAAAGGTACATTAAATTTTATGTCCCACTTATTGTCACTAGGTTTTTGGTTGTTGTTGTTGTTTTTATCAAACATATGTCACGCGATTAAAAGATGTGTTCAGCAGACAGCCCCTTCCTTCCGAGTGTGGAAGGCACAAACCTTAACCTTTAAAACCAATGGCAGGCTGACAAAAGATCTCGCAACTCCGTATGACAAATGGAAATTAGCATTTCGTCATTCTTAGAATATTCTTGCAAAGATCAAATAATTATGTTCGAAACGAGCGGAGACGACAAAGAATACCACATCGACACTTCACGTTATCAAGACCTTCGAAAGGATACAGCAAATGATAACAGCGACACATCATGGCAACACCACAGTAATTTAACAGACACGTGAATGGTAGACAAAGCAATGTCAAACAGAGCTTACCGACCTTAAATAAAATCAACATACTTATCATGCCAATATGCTAAAGCCAGCAATGTTCTTAAATCTGTGCTATCAGCACATAACACACAGATCTGTACTTTAGGCAGACAGGCGGTGTGTTTTAAACAACATCAGAGATTTGTGTGAGAGAGGCGACACATGTGAACTGACCGACCGACGACGGCTAAAACCATTTATACTGCACACGCGAAATGCAAGGCAGTGTTTGCAATACCGGGACTGATTGGCCGGAAATTGAAACAACCTGTGATTAAACGCACCTGTTAATAAATCATCTCTTTAACTGATTAGCGTCATAGTGGCTGCAAATGAAAGAGTTGAGCACAACCTTTGCAATGAATATAAAATTAAGTACAAGTTTTGAAAGATTAATACGTAAGTTTGATTAATCAACTCTACTCAAACCGCTGAGACGAGTTCAGGTTAGAAAAATATGTATTACTGAAAATCGACTTAAGGGAGGGCAAACCTTAACAGCTTATATTCAAAGAGGACTGCACGACAATTATTTCCATTTATGATATTTGTTGCTGTCTGATCTGATAAAAGAGATGGTTAATGAAGTGAAACAGTGAGCACAAGAAACACAAACGTGCAGGGTCCGTTCGTTGGACTTTTTGAGTGACGTCAACTGCCATGATAATAATTTTATTGAAAATCCGCTTTGTATCATTAGAATACCTGATCCGTTTCTGTCCAAACATTATAATCGCGGGATTTCAAGTTAACCCACAAGAAAGCACATATGAACGAAAAGAATTAAGGAATAATGTGATGAATAACAGAAATCACATAAGCTCAGCGTTTGAAACATTTTTTAAGTCTTTGAAACAAGCAGTTGGCGGTGGATTGGAACAAAAATCTAATATACAATAAAGTTATAGATGTATGAAGACACAGTAAGCATATCTGGCGGTGACTGATATAAAAGTTTGGTTTTATGAATTATTTGGAGCATTTACGTTCATGGGTGTTTGAATTTTTGAAGTGGCGCGTGACCTTTTTCTCATTGTTGTTCAGTTGGTGCATCAGTTACAGCAGTGAGCACGCGCTAGACTACGTCTGGATAGGTCCACATGCTTTCGACGCCTTATTGAAGCTGAAAGTGAAAGCTGCACACCCCTCCACCTTCAACCCCAACCCCAACCCCATCCTCTACTCTCTCACACACACACACACACACACACACACACACACACACACACACACATACATTAAAACATCGTTTGGTAAAAACCAGCAAGTCATGACTAAACATGACGCATGATTTGGTCCTTCTCCAGCCAATCAGAGTGGACTTAGAAAGGGGTTTGGGGGAAGGATGGCGATGGCTGCTGATTCCGTCTGACCATCTCCCCATCTATTGCAGACCTCAGTCCACAGTTAAATGTTCGTGGGGTTCTGTCTCGTGTTGGTGGGTTTATGTCTCAGTGGGGTTCTGTCTCATGTTGGTGGGTTTATGTCTCAGTGGGGTTCTGTCTCATGTTTTAGTTTGAATGTCAAGGAATTGTCACGATGCGCAGACTTCACCATATATGCTACATCACGTGCGCTGAAGAAAGAAGAAGAGAAAAGAAGCAATAAATGTCTAAACTGTGCATAATTCCAACGCCTTGAGAGAGTGGGAAAAGGGAAAGTATCAGGATTACTGTTTCAGTTTGCGCTGCTGAGGCAATTTTGTGGTGGGGGTTGTTTTATTTTTGTTTTGTTTTTTGCATGAACGGATTGTCATAGTAATGTGGTGATTAGTATCAGCCTACCAGGTGGATCAGGGCAACGAATATAAAAGATAATCTGATCCATCGTCTTCATCTGACATCACCCATCATCTCACAAACTGGTACGTGTAGATTGTGCTGCGAGGATGCCTGTCAGCATGAATACTCGAAAGTTGACCAGTAATCCACTGACAGAAAGAGAGATACGAATAGTGTCCGCTGAGGCAAAAGCAGAAGTCTGAAAACACACATGGGTGTCTGCCAAGATGAACTGAGAAATAAACGCAGAACGAAAGGGAGAAAGAAAGAAAGAAAATGCAGGTGGAAATGCAGTGGAGTGGTGAACAGAGAATGCTAACAACACGTGGAGTGTGCCATGCTGAGTCTGGTTTGTGGCTGACGTGATGACTGTGAGGGTGAGTGTACAGTGAGGGGGAGGGGTGGAAGAAGGTGCACTCCTGGGTGTGGGGGAGTGGGTAGTGAGTGAACGATGACGTTGTAATGAGCAGGGTGTGTATGTGAAGCGTGAAGCTGTGTGCAGGAGTTGATCTTTCTGCTGGCCTGTTTTCTTTGCCCTTGTGCATGTTTACCTTGAGCTGTTCTTTTCTGCAACATTTGTGTGTGTTTTTCTTTCACATTTCGCGTATGACATAGACAATAACAAATTTTCTCAGCTGAGTGCTTTTAAAACACATTGATAATGTATTGAAGTCGAACTGACATCCGTAAATGAAAATGATGATGATGATAATGGGGATCCCTCTTCTCTGCAAGCTCTTCCTCCTCTTCATTGTCAAAAGTAGTAGTAGGAGGAGGAGTAGTAGTTTCCATTTTTCCCTTTCTTTGGGATTTTCCTAATGTTGTTGTCGTCATCATTACCTGTAACAGCAGCAGCAGAAGTGGTAGTAGTAGCAGCAGTAGCAGCAGCATTTGCAGTAGTGTAGTAGCAGTAGCTTGTTGAGAGCAAGTTGAGGACTGAGGGAGAGAGAGAAGACATCACGGAGATGTGATGATGCTTCAGACAAGTGGACACTGTCCTCTGGTGGTGTGCTGTGAGAGAGAGAGAGAGAGAGAGAGAGAGAGAGAGAGAGAGAGAGAGAGAGAGAGAGTGTGGATGTCCAATATATTCAAGTGATGTCCTTGTCCTGCTATGGGAACACCTCTTGAATTAGATGGGGGAGAAGAAGGGGGCAAAGAGAAAGAGAGGGAAGCAGAGAGCAAGTGAGAGAGAGAGAGGGGGGGGGGGGGGAGAGAGAGAGATAGAGAGAGAGAGAGAAGGTGGGGAGAGGGGTACGCAGTAATTATGGCATGATGACCACAGCCAGTCCAGAGGGGTCGTAATGATCATGCCCAGTTGACCACAGCTTCACACGTTCTGGAACCACTTGGCCAAGACAACAGGCCGTTCAACTTAACTCCAACAGCTTCACACCGTGCTTTGTCGCCTGAAGTGTCAGCACCGTGTCTGAGGTCCTTACTGTAGAGGTTTATCTCCTTGAGGGAGGGTTAGGGGTCTGTAACCCACAAGCGGGTGGTCGGGCTCAATAACCCATTGCGGAGGGTTGGGGTCACTTCGGCGTCAGTGTCCCATTGGGGGAGGGTTTGATTTAAACAACATTTTATTCAGTAAATATGTCACACATGTACAGATAGACAGCGGAGCAACAACAAGCTAATAGCTTATATCGTGCTCAGGAATGTGATTAAATACATTTGTTTCGTTTGACGGCTGGTGGACGCTACACAATTGCAATTATGTTAAAATACACATTTTCCAACTGCATATAAGCGACAGTCATTGCAGACATACATTGTTTCCCCCTTTTTTCCCTACTTTTTTTCCCCTCTCTTTTTCCTTGAGCCGCCGTGGAGATTAATATATTTAAAGAATTTACAATGAATATAAACATCATTTTTGACTCACTTGTGTAAACAAAGTGAGTCTATGTTTTAACCCGGTGTTCGGTTGTCTGTGTGTGTGTGTGTGTGTGTGTGTGTGTGTGTGTCCGTGGTAAACTTTAACATTGACATTTTCTCTGCAACTACTTTGTCAGTTGACACCAAATTTGGCATAAAAATAGGAAAAATCCAGTTCTTTCCAGTCATCTTGTTTAAAACAATATTGCGCTTCTGGGATTGGCACAAAAAAATAAAGAATGAAGCCTAATTATATGCAAACTGCATTTACTGTTATATTTATATTTTTTGTATTCTCTAAACTTGACACTTTGATCTGATATTCGACCCAACAGCTAGAGCAGTCATTATTATCATTTTTGGTTCAAACAGGAACTTCTTTTGCCTAAGCATGGAATTTTTATTTATTTTGCAAACGTTTTGGTGCAAATAGTAAAAAGGGGAAATTACTCTGTAATGCTAGTGGAGTTAATTTGCTTTAAACTGATCTTTCTCATCTTAAACATTACATTTTGAAACAAGAGAGGCAAGGCCTTCAAGACTCACTTGTGATGCACTTTTTTTTAAAAAATCCAAGCTTTTTATGTATTGAGTATAATTTCAAAATGTAATGTTTAAGATGAGAAAGATCAGTTTAAAGCAAACTAAGTTCCCCAGCAGAGTAATTTCCCTTGTTCTGCTACCTACACCAAAACGTTTGCAATAAATAAAACTTCCATGCTTAGCAAAAGAAGTTTCTGTTTGAACAAAAAATGATAATAATGACAGATCCTTTGTTGGGTCGAATATCAGATCAAAGTGCCAAGTTTAGAGAATACAAAAAATATAAATATAACAGTAAATGCATTATACTCAATACATACAAACTTGGATTTTTTTTAAAAGTATATCACAAGTGAGTCTTGAAGGTCTTGCCTTTCTTGTTCTATTTTAAACTTCCAAAAATCTGGAAAAGGATAGTAGCACTTTCTTCATTCATTTATAAATTCATTTTCTGCATGCATATTCACAGTGTGTATATGTGTATGTTCACTCCTGATGTGGTCCTGTGTGGTTGGCTGGACTACAAGCAACAATGTCAAGTGCACACACATATGCATGTGTTGTGCTTGTGCACATGTGTGCATGTGTGTACATGTGTGCATGCGTACGTCCCAGTGTTTGTGAGTGCTCGTGTTTGGTGTGATGACTACATGGATAATATCTGGATGTTCACAAAAAGGTTGAGGTGCACTGAATACAAGGGAGTGGAGTGGGGGTTGTGGGAGAGTTCATAAAGAAGTCACACTTGTGACTATGATTTTCATGTGAAAATATTCTTTTTTCATCACAATGAATATATTTTCCTCACGTGATGTGCCTTGACCATTAGTGTATTTCAATGAAACTTGAAAGGTACAATGAAATATAATTATTATCATCATTGTTATCATTGACTCACTTGTGTAAACAAAGTGAGTCTATGTTTTAACCCGGTGTTCGGTTGTCTGTGTGTGTGTGTGTGTGTCTGTGGTAAACTTTAACATTGACATTTTCTCTGCAACTACTTTGTCAGTTGAGTTGACACCAAATTTGGCATAAAAATAGGAAAAATTCAGTTCTTTCCAGTCATCTTGTTTAAAACAATATTGCGCTTCTGGGATGGGCACAAAAAAAAAATAAAGAATGAAGCCTAATTATATGCAAACTGCATTTACTGTTATATTGATATTTTTTGTATTCTCTAAACTTGGCACTTTGATCTGATATTCTGACCCAACAGCTCGAGCAGTCATTATTATCATTTTTGGTTCAAACAGGAACTTCTTTTGCTAAGCATGGAAGTTTTATTTATTTTGCAAACGTTTTGGTTCAGATAATAAAAAAGGGAAATTACTCTGTAATGCTAGTGGAGTTAATTTGCTTTAAACTGATCTTTCTCATCTTAAACATTACATTTTGAAACAAGAGAGGCAAGGCCTTCAAGACTCACTTGTGATGCACTTTTTTTTTTTAAATGCAAGCTTTTTATGTATTGAGTATAATTTCAAAATGTAATGTTTAAGATGAGAAAGATCAGTTTAAAGCAAACTAAGTTCCCCAGCAGAGTAATTTCCCTTGTTTTACTGCCTACACCAAAACGTTTGCAATAAATAAAACTTCCATGCTCAGCAAAAGAAGTTCCTGTTTGAACAAAAAATGATAATAATGACAGATCTTTTGTTGGGTCGAATATCAGATCAAAGTGCCAAGTTTAGAGAATACAAAAAATATAAATGTAACAGTAAATGCATTATACTCAATACATAAAAAGCTTGGATTTTTTTGAAAGTGTATCACAAGTGAGTCTTGTAGGCCTTGCCTTTCTTGTTTAAGATTCGTTGTTCACACAACAGAAAGCAGAAAAAGGTAAGAAAAACAAGTTAGTGAATAAGATAAGAAATGAGAGAAGAAAAAGGAAAAAGAGAAGAAAAAAACAAGAAAAAATATACACATGGAGAGGGAATGCCATTACACATAATCGTACTTGATTAGACGGACTAGACAGGAAGTAAGGAAAGATTACATGTCCAATGTAGAAGATATAGTTGGTCACACCTAGAACAGTGCATACTTAAAATCTACTGGATTCAGTGATGAATTTGTGTACAGTTTCAAATATCAGCATGTTTATGTTAAGTTGAAAATTAGAATTACCATGCAGGAGAGTATGTATCTGAATATATTCTTGGGGAAGATTTAAGACAGTATTTATACGAGCCACGCTAAAACGCGGACACGACAGCAAATAGTGCTCAGCTGTTTCTCTACCATTGCCACAATCGCAGAATGGATCATCCACTAAGTGGCGATGAAACATGTCATTTCTAAGATCACTTATCTGAAGACGGAGTCGACAATGAATTATTTGTTCCTTACGTTCACCAAAATAATAATATATAGGTACAATGGAATCGTTAGCAGACAAGTAGCGTTTAAATGCACTTAGAGAGTTACAATTCTTGACATGGTCAGGGAGGGAGTTCCACAGGGTTGTTGTAGAAGGAAAGAAAGATTTCCGATACATTTCAGTATGACATTTTGGAACCGTGCGTTCAAGAGGTCTACGTCTGTGGTATGGGTTCCTTACTGCAACAAGATCAGGTAGAAGGTCTAACAAATAGTCTGGACACATGCCACTAATGATTTTATAATATTGTATAAGTTTGTGCCTATCTCTCCTTTCTTTTAGTGTACAAAAGCCAGACTCGTTACGTAAATTTTGGTGATTGGTTCCACGAACAGCTCCAACGATGGTTCTTATTGCTTCCAAATGCAAATCCTCCAGAGAATTTGATAGTGTGGCAGAGCAATTATCCCAAATGATATCAGCGTAATCAAAATGAGGTAATATAAACGATTTATACATTATTTCAAGGGATTTTCTACTAAGTTTATACTTATAACTTTTTAGACAAGAAAGTAACATGATAACTACGCTAATTATACTTTGAATATGTGCGTCCCATTTGCAGTTGTTCTGGAGTATAATACCAAGATGTTTGTGTTTGTCTGTGCTCAGTAAATGCGAAGAACAAAATGTAAGCGATAGAACAGCGTTATTGTCTCGTACAAAGTTTAATAATTCTGTTTTCTCTTCGCTGAATTTCACTTTCCAGAGTTTAGCCCATTTGCTTATTTTTTCCAAATCTGAATTCAGTATTTCTGCTCGAGTGTATGGGTTATTCAGTGCTAAAGACATGCTTGTGTCGTCTGCAAAGAGTTTAACTTTAGATTTGATATTGTCTACAATGTTGTTAATGTAAATAAGAAATAAAAGTGGACCCAAAAGTGAGCCTTGGGGGACACCTGCACGAATCTTCTTATAATCCGATTTGTCACCTTTAATTATAACAGCTTGATAACGATCTGATAAGTAATCTGTAAACCACTCGAGTAGTTTCCCTCTAATACCATTCACTTTCAGTTTGTAAATAAGTTCTTTGTGCCAGACACGATCAAATGCTTTGGATATATCAAAATATACTGCTTGTGTTGTAACTTTACGATCAAATGAAAGACATAAGTCATCATATATACATAACAGTTGATTCACGGTGGAATCACCAGGGATAAACCCAGACTGTGAGGGGGAAATAATGTTATTTATTACCAGGAAATGGAAAGTATGTTGGTGAATACACCTTTCAAAAACTTTGCCCACACAGCTAAGTAGAGAAATTGGACGATAATTGTTACAAGTATCTTTAGATCCTTTTTTATGTAAAGGGTTTACACGAGCAGTTTTCCATACCTGTGCAAACTTAGCTTCGTCAAGACTTCTGTTAAAAAGAGAAGTCAAGGGATCTAAAATAACTGGAAGTGATGCAATCAGTAACGTATTATGAATTAGGTCGGGTCCTACTGCTTTATTCTTGTTTAAATTGAGAATAACTTCTTTCACACACATAGTGGTTAATATTATTTCTTTTAGTTCTGGAATGCGGAAAGGTATATTGGGCAGTTCATCATCCTCGCCTTCCAAAGTGGACTGATCAATGAAAAAGTTGTTGAAAACGTCTGCCTTTTCTTTGTTTGTATGATAAATATTACCGTTGTATAAAATTGGGGGGATTTCATTCGAGTCTATGCCTTTCTTTTTAAGAAACGATTTAACTAGTTTCCACCATTCCTTCTTACCAAAGTTGGATGAATTTGAAACTTTATGCTCTAATTCTGCAGTATAATTGAGTTTCCGTTGTTTTTCTTTTGCTACAACAAAATTACGAAATCATCTAAATTCTAGCCAATCTTCTGGTTTATTGCTGTGTTTAGCTATGCTATGGAGATGCTTGCGTTCATCTATTAGAAATCTTATTTCATCTGTCATCCAGGGTACATCGTTAGGGTGGACAGTGATAATTTTAGTTGGCATGCATGTTTTTGCTGTGTCCATTAGAATTTGAGAAAACATCTCAGCACTTTCATCTACAGATCTGTTGTGAATAACATCGTCCCAGTCAACGTGACTCAACAAACTGCAAAATTGTTCCACTTCTAATTTACTGTAATTATAAATTGTTCTTCTAAAAGACCGCTCTTCTGCTACAGTGTCTTTGATGATGGCGCAAGGAACACTGTGATCACTACATACTGCTGGTAAAACTTCAGTAGATTTTATAATGCTGGGACTTTGAGTCATGATCAGATCTAAGCAGGACCTGTGTGCCTCAGTAATTCTTGTTGGTTCACTGATTAGCTGCGTAAGCTGATAACGATTCATGATTGATACTAAGTGAGGTGAAGGTGTACTTAAGATGTCAGTGTTGAAGTCACCCATAATTAGAACTTTTGATGATGTGTTATTGACATTATGTATACTTTCTTCTATCAAGTCCCAGTAATTTACATTTGAATTGGGTGGTCTATAAAAAGATCCAATTAGCAAACTACATTGGTCCAACTTTGTTTCAACCCAAACAGCTTCTAGATGATCTATGTGGAGGTCTGTCCGTGCTTTACAGTATAAGTTGTTTTTAACATAGATGGCGACACCACCATGTGGATCATTAGGTCTGTCACACCTGACCGGCGGATGAAAATTTATCAAGTGAATTGAATCATTATTGTCTGAATCTGCAAGCCACGTTTCCGATATTGTAATAATGTCAAATTTGCTATATTCTGCTTCTAATAGCTCTATTTTGTTTTTAATACTTCTTATGTTGACATGCATGACTAAGAGGTCAGTTTTAGTACTTGGTCCAGGATTAATCTCCACATCACCTGACAAAAGTAATAGTAAATAGTGAATTATGGTAGTATGGTTAGCCTTTTTCCCGCTGGTTTCAGACATAGCAGGATAACAATCATGGGACAGGATATTCCTATCAAAACGATCTTTAAAGTAATTACACTCGTAACCATGAATGGTAATATGCATCATCAAAGAAACTATGATGTTAAGTGGAGCATGCAGGCATGATAATGCAAGAAATTGCATGATATTAGAATCATTAACAAAAGATAGTTTCCTGTTTGCTGTCGAAGCTCTGACATAATAGCACCCAACCCTAGCGCGGTACGTATTCAGATCAATTGTCATTTAAGTTATTGTACTCTGCAGTACAGAAAACAGGAAGATGGCTAGGGCTGAATCTGGAAACTCTCCATGTATCTCGAAATAAAAACTAAATGGTTGAAAAAGAGTACAAAAATCCAAAGTTCTAAAGTAGCTACGGAAGCTAGAACGACATACAAACACACCAACAGGTAGAATATATAAAGACATGCTTACTGCATGAGCAATGAATATATGTATATAAATGCAAAAAACATGACATAACACAAAATTACTCATTATTGAAAAAAGAACAATTTCGACAAAAACAGAGTAAGGTGTACTCCCGAAATATATTAACACAAACCTTCATGGTTTGACACAATCTAGGTAAAATTAACGTAAAAAAACTTGTTTTCACAACATTATTAGAACAGGTGGATGACTGGTGCGAAAGCGCTTTGATTTGTCTCTGCACAAGATTCAGCGCTATATAAATATAATAATCGCCGGAGGGTTTGGGGAAGTTTGTAAACCATTTGGGGAAGGTTAGGGGATCTGTGACCCATTGGAGGGAGAGGGGGGGGTTGGGGAGGTTTGTAAACCATCTGGGGAAGGTTACGGGATCTGTGACCCATTGCGGAATATTGGGAGTGTGACCCTTTGGGGAAAGGCTGAGGTTCAGAAAACCGTGCTGGGGAGGAGGGTTGGGTGTCAATGACCCATTGGGCACGGAAGTGGGGCTGGGGGGGTTCTGTGGAGGTGTGCTGAGGTCTGTTCGTGTCACAACCGCGGCACCCAAAGCATCCTCACAACCGCCCCTCACCCCCTGTCCCCAGGCCTGCAGCCAGCAGGGAGAAGTCTCTCCGTGACGTAGTTTCCGTCACACCGGTACTCCGTGACGTAGTTTCAATCACACCGGCACTCCGTGACGTAGTTTATCTCACACCGGCACTCCGTGACGCAGTTTCAATCACACCGGCACTCCGTGACGTAGTTTCAATCACACCGGCACTCCGTGACGTAGTTTCAATCACACCGGCACTCCGTGACGCAGTTTCCGTTTCGCCGGCACTCCGTGGCGTAGTTGTACCGGCACTCCGTGACGTAGTTTCCGTCGCACCGGCACCCCGTGACGTAGTTTCCGTCGCACCGGCACCCCGTTATGTAGTTTCCGTTGCACCGGCACTCCGCCACGAAGTGGGGATGGATGACTTTCCGCCACATTCATTAGTCTTCTCTACCACTTGTTTTTAGGTGTAAATGTCACTATGTAGATCTTGGCTTGACACATGGAACTCGTACTCTCTCGCACACACACACACACACACACACACACACACACACAGAGTAAAGTCTCAAATCCCTGAACTGAAATCATCTTCAGTGTTGACGATCTTCAGCAGTCCATTGCTAATGTATGACTTTTTCAACTCCTTGTTAAATAGTCCTGTTGGTTCGCTGTTATAGTTGTCAGTTTTTCATTAGAAATATGCTATATTGTTATGTTGGTTTTTTTGTTTATTTTTTAAACAAAACTTAAATCAGTAATTTTCACACACACACACACACACACACACACACACACACACACACACACACACACTTTCACTTACTCGTATGCGTACAAAGTAATTCCCCCCCCTCCCCCTCCTCCCACTCGATTTTTTTCCTTCCCTCGTCTAATATCACTTACAGTGAAAAGACGTTAAACTAAAGAACGAACGAACGAAGAGAGAGAGAGAGAGAGAGAGAGAGAGAGAGAGCAAGATAACATCAACAACGACGGAACAAGAAATGGCACAAATGGATAATTTCGTAGTGTGTGTGCTGCCTGTGTAAGTTCAGTGTTCGGACAGCAGTGGGAAGAAAAGAACAATTGTAACGTGTTGCTCTTCTTGCACGGGGGTGCTCTTTAACCTATCACTTTTGTCCACCCGTTTGCAAACCGAGTAAGATGGGTGAGTTTCCTTGTCTAAAACTGTGTGCAAACTGTCAGTCATCTCTTTCTGGTACACGTTGTCAAAAACTGTCTTGTTTTCTGCCTCCCATCCTGCCGTCTTTCACAGTGAGTTCTTGGTTTGTTGTTGCAGAGACCTCACACAGTACGTCACTTTGGAAGTCAGCAGCTACCCCGACGTCACTCCATGACCGCCGCCATCTCCTCTGTGTGACGTCACACTGATCGCATAGTCACTGTCCTGTCATCGTCCTGTTTTACGTCACAGATGGGTATTGAAAAAAGAAAAACAAGAAAAGGAAAGATACGCGATC
Source organism: Babylonia areolata (assembly GCF_041734735.1). Taxonomy (NCBI): domain Eukaryota; kingdom Metazoa; phylum Mollusca; class Gastropoda; order Neogastropoda; family Buccinidae; genus Babylonia; species Babylonia areolata. The sequence goes on along the minus strand of NC_134878.1, from coordinate 57,635,404 downwards.
ACAGTGACGTAAAATGATATGCCACTGTGTTCCGTTCCACGGCAGTGTGGTGGGTACAATACACTGAAACATCTCGAAGATGTCATGCACTGGTAAGTTGTAGCACTGTGTTCCGTGTACTGCTGTTGTGTTAATGTCCATGGAACCACTTCCTTATTTCTGTTTTTTTTTCCCCATGCCACCAGTGCAAAACCAAACAGAACCCTGAACAGCTAAGCACAGAGTCATGACATGGACCAAGCTCACAACACTGGAACCTTGCTACCAACAGCAGTCAGTGTATTGCGAACCAGGATGGCCTTGGCCTTGACCTTCGCGTTCCCTGTGCCCCGTTGTGTGTGTGTGTGTGTGTGTGTGTGTGTGTGCAGAGAGTAAAGTGCCAGTAGCGAAGAGTGTTGAAGTGCTGAAGTCATCATGAGCACAAGGGGGAAATAACTCGTCATTATTTCTTGACTGTCGTGACGTCAATGTGACGGGCGTGGAACAGAAGTGTTTACATGGTACGGGCTCTGACAGCAAAGTGCGCTTCTTTTCAACATGAAACTCCTTCGCTGACGTCAGGGCTCTTTGTTGTTGTGACGTAGTAGTTGACGACAAAAACCCTTGCCATTGGGTGTGTGACGGAATCGCTCTTTATCAGTGACACAGAGCACATCTTGTGTCTTCAGTAGTGCTGTCTCTTTCCATTGTAGTTGTTAACAGGATGGTGGAGAAGGACTAGTTCTCCGGTACAATTCTTTTCTTGTTTATTTTGTTTTTGTTTCCGTTTATGTATGTGTGTGTGTGTGTGTTTTCCCGAGCTAGTTGGACAAGAAACCACGTACCTCTTCATTCAATAAAACACATGTTTAAATCTTCAGCACTAAACTCGTCTGAGAACTTCCTTCTGTATTCAGTTTAGAAACGGAACTGCCCGATTCAATCACATTCACGTACGTTGATGTGGCACTGTCTCTTCTCAGTCCACTGCCGCGGACAGTTTTGATAATGACACCATTTCGGCGTTGAATTTCTGGACCAGCCGTTTTGTTCCTTTTTGGTGCAGTTTGTAGTGTGTTTTATAATACTTTGCTCACTGTTGATGTTTCAGCTCTTTTCGTCAAGTCGTTGTTTGCAAGATCAGCGGATTAGTCCCATCAGAAAAGTAACTTGAGATGTTGTGTTAACTCTTTCCATACGAACGGCGAAAGAGACGACGTTAACAGCGTTTCACCCCAATTACCATCATCAAAATATTGCAAGCGGAAGGCTCTTATACTGAAGACGTGAATGTTGACAAAGAATGCCACAATTCTGACGACGGAAGCTAAAGGTTGGGTCATTCAGACACCCACTGGACACCCGAGGGGTCTGTGTAGAGGAGAAGAGAGGACTGGCTGTACTGAGTGAGTTAAACTGTTGTTGTCGCGGGTGATAAGA
>NC_134878.1:57583985-57626485 GCF_041734735.1 Babylonia areolata | reverse complement strand
TTTTTCCTTCGTTGCCGTTTTCTGACCACTGTGAGAGAACTGTAGTTTCAGCCCGTTAGGACTGAGGCTGGAGACGAGGATCTCAATCGGTGCTGTATATCGCAGCATAACTGTGTGGGCAATAACTGGGGGTCCCAGCCAGTGCTGTACATTTGCAGCAGGCCTGTGTGGAGGGGGTAAGTGCTGGAGTGACTGGACAGACAAGCATCCTCATCTGGAGAGATGTCTGTTGTGTGTGACTCCACCCCACACCTCCCTGTTCCCCCAGCCCAGCCATCCTATGCGCACAACGCTACGTTCTGTGTGGACCCAGGAATTATAACTAGTTCAGCTGTACAGCAGAAAAATGACAGTCTTGGAAACATAAATTACATTCAGTCTCTGCTATCCACACCCACACCCCTTCCTCTCCATTACACTACGCCTCCCACCCCCACCACCACCACACTTATCTTCTAACCACCTCCTCCAACTCCATTCTCCCGAGCCAAGTATTCTGCCTTTTTATTAAGACATGACCCGCCCTTGGTGCTGGCCCCAAAGGGAGGCCACAGACCACTAAAAGAGAACGGATGGCCTCAGCCCGGGGAGCAGGCAGCAAAGCGAGTGGGTCTGACGGATTAGTTCCAGTGGACTTCCCGCTGCCATGAAGAGGAGATCGAGAGGAAGATGCGGTCTGATATGTCTCTTTTTTTTCTGTCCACCCGTCAAGAATCAACGGGGGGAGATTTTCACATGACTGTCTGTATATGTGCACGTCCATCACGTTTAACAACCACTCTTGTGGGTTACTGGTTTTGATGTTCGTCACAAACTGGTGAGCTTAAACGTGCAGTCCTGACTGATCAGTGTGTCCAGGGCTGTGTGGAATTGACGTACGTGGAGTGGAATTTCCTTCACACACTGCAAAAAAATGTAGTGTCCATGTCGATTTTGCTTTCATTTGGGTAAAGTACACAGTTTTGTGATTGCCTTGGACAAGGCTGACTCTCCGTCTTTTGAGATGTTTTTGAAGAGGGTTTGGGGACAACGGAGATTTTCTCCAAAAGACCTGAAATAACGGGGAGGGCAGAAGATTAATAAGTTGGAAGAGATCCTTGAAAGTGGCGATAAACCAGTATGCCAATTTTGTACAAAATTCTATACTGGAAGGGTAACCGGTGAGGTTAGTGGGTTAACGTGCTCTCTTTTTAGAAATGACTCTGGCAGCATTGTTCAAAACCATCTGAACGTGTGACAACAAATCAAAAAGCGAACCAGCAAGATAATCCCCCATGCTGGGTATGAAGGAAACCTATCAGCTGTCATCAACGCTTTAAAATGAATTGGACACGTTTTATGATTCATTTCAAACACGGGATAAGAGACAATGAAAAAATGTTTAGTTAGGTAAAATGTTATTCTATTAAAAAATTGATAATTTAAAACAAGCTCGAGCTGTTCAAGGAAAAAAACGGTTTTGATATTTTGATGAATAGGATGATGCAAGCAGTAAATCAATATTTATTTGCATTGGAAACAAATGAAACTTGAACCACGTACGACCATCGCTCTTTCTCCTGTTATGACCCAAACGAAGGACCATCGTTTTTTCTCCTGTTATGACACAAACGTACGACCATCGCTTTTTCTTCTGTTATGACCCAAACGTACGACCATCCCTTTTTCTCCTATTATGACCCAAACGTACGACCATCGCTCTTTCTCCTGTTTTGACCCAAACGTAGGGCCATCGCTCTTTCTCCTGTTATGACCCAAACGTACGACCATCGCTCTTTCTCCTGTTATGACCCAAACGTACGACCATCGCTTTTTCTTCTGTTATGACCCAAACGTAGGGCCATCGCTCTTTCTCCTGTTATGACCCAAACGTAGGGCCATCGCTCTTTCTCCTGTTATGACCCAAACGTAGGGCCATCGCTTTTTCTCCTGTTATGACCCAAACGTAGGGCCATCGCTCTTTCTCCTGTTATGACCCAAACGTAGGGCCATCGCTCTTTCTCCTGTTATGACCCAAACGTAGGGCCATCGCTTTTTCTCCTGTTATGACCCAAATGTAGGTACATTGTTCTTTCTCCTGGCATGTCCATAATGTGTGGAAGACAGTCTCCTTTCTGTCGATCCTCTCACTTCCTGGTCGTCGGAAGATCCCGGAACTCATTACGTCACTTCCTGACAGTATCAGTATCAGTAGCTCAAGGAGGCGTCACTGCGTTCGGACAAATCCATATACGCTACACCAAGCAGACGCGCGCACGCACACACACACACACACACACACACACACACACACACACAAATTACCCTGCAACGCCTCCCACCTCCTCCTCCACTCACTCATTTCTAGGCTACGTGTCGCAGCTTCCACGGCACACACAAACACACACACACACACACTTACTTGTACAAGCACACACACAACCGCCGATTTCCCCCACCCCCAACCCCACACACATATATTCAAATATATATATGCACACCCGCACGTTCCAATATTCCGTTGCTCCCACAGTACAGACATGCATACACACACATACCTCATCCTCCACACACACACACACACACACACACACACACACACACACACACACACACACATGTGACAGTGGAATAATGGCCTAGAGGTAACGCGTCCGCATAGGAAAGCGAGAAAATCTGAGCGCGGTGGTTCGAATCACGGCTCAACCGCCGATATTTTCTCCCCCTCCACTAGGCCTTCAGTGATGGTCTGGACGCTAGTCATTCGGATGAGACAATAAACCGAGATCCCGTGTGCAGCATGCATTTAGCGCACGTAGAAGAACCCACGGCAACAAAAGGGTTGTTCCTGGCAAAATTCTGTAGAAAAACCCACTTCGATAGGAAAAAACAAATAAAACTGCACGCAGGAAAAAATACAAAAAAATGGGTGGCGCTGAAGTGTAGCGACGCACTCTCCCTGGGGAGAGCAGCCCGAATTTCACACAGAGAAATCTGTTGTGACAAAAAGAGAAATACAATATATACGCACACGCACAGAGGCTTCCACTGTGTGTGTGCATGTGTGTATGTGTGCGTGCGTGTGTGTATGTGTGTGTGTGTGTGAGAGAGAGAGAGAGAGAGCACGCACGCACCGTGGGCAGAAAAGCACCACACCCTGGCAGACACCAGAGCAGCGTGGTGGGTGTGTGTGGGGGGGGGGGGGGGGGTGAGGGAGTTGTAATAAAGGGCGCTGTGAATAGGGAGGGAGTTCCTGCACTGTGGGAGCCCGCGTCGTCGCCATGTAAACAGCGCACCTGTTTTGTCTTCTCATTCTTCCGGGAGGGCTGTTCCAGGACTGCAATTTCCTTGTCCTCCTCTCCGGCTGCCTCTCTGTCTGTCTGTCTGTCTCTCTGTCTCTCTGTCTCTGTCTCTGTCTGTCTGTCTCTCTCTCTCTCTCTGTCTCTCTCTGTGTCACTATCTCTGTCTGTCTGTCTGTCTTTCTGCCTCTCTTTCTCTTTGTCTATGTCTCCGTCTCTCTATATATCTCTCTCTTTGCCCCACCTCCACCTCCTCTAACCAACTCTGTATCTCTCTGTCTCTTTGTCTATGTCTCTGTCTCTCTTTGTCTCTGTTTCTCTCTGTCTCTCTCTGTCTCTCTGTGTCTCTCTGTCTCTCTCTGTGTCTCTCTGTCTCCCTCTCTCTCTCTAGAAATAAAACTGAGGCAGTGGGGGGAAGGGGTAGGGAAGGGAGACATGCTAATGGAGGGTAATGACGGCTGCCCTCTCTGGGTGACAAGCGTGGCAGGAAGTGAGAAGAGCGTGCTACCCCCCCTCCCCCCTCCCTAACCCCCTGTACCCTCACCCCCTACCCCTTCCCCTCACATCTTGCTCAACACTCCCCCACCCCTCACCCCCAACCCCCTTTTTTTCCTTTTCTTTACATGGAAGACTGTTCACACAAACCACTTACAATCATGGGTAATTTTTTTTTTCCTCCATTTCTGGTTTTCCTGTTTGCTTTTCTGCCTGTCTGTTTCTCTGTCTGTTTGTCTCTCTCTCTCTCTCTCTCTTCCCCCGAGACCCCTCTCTTAGTGCTGAGACATGGAATGTGACAGTGAGAGAGAGAGAGAGAGAGAGAAAGAGAGAGCAAAATTGTGTGTGTGTGTGTGTGTGTGTGTGTGTGTCAGTGTGTGTGTGCGTGTGTGTGTGTGTGTGTGTGTGTGTGTGTGTGTGTTTATTTGTTTGTGTGTGTGTGTCTGTGTGTGTCTGTCTGTCTATGTGTCTGTGTGATTTAGTGTTAGTGTTTTAAGTGGGTATGCACGCGAGCGGGCAAGAAAAGGATATAAAAAAAAAATAAATGTGTGAATTTTCAATAATTTGAAATAGGTCTTTCCAAACATGCCGCCGTGTGATGTCTTGCTGCCAACAATCCCGAACGTGGGTCAGTAATCAGTTGAACGTGGTGGCCTCAGTTCGGGACAGCAGGCAACACAGTGAGTGGGTCTGACGCGGATCAGTTCCAGTAGACTGCCGCAGCCAGGAACTGAAAGGGGAGGAAGATACATTTTGACAATTCTGCCCAAGACTGGAACAGGGAATGTGTCACTTGGCTGCCTCCAAAAATATACGTCCAGAACATTCACCCACGAGTCAAACGAACAAAACCATGGACGTTCATAATTTTTTTTTTTAATCACGATTCTTGTGTATGCCACAGTTGGAAGACAACTATCGTGAAAGGCCTGACGATCGAACTGATGCAGGAGTTACAAGATGAGGGAAGGAAGGAAAAGATTATAATTATGAAATGCAGATGGTTCAGTCACTCACAATCAGGATCAAAACGTACCTATGACTGTCAGTCGTGCCCGACTTTGACTATCAGAACAGCAGAAGAGGCAACTGCTGTCCCGTGACTATCAGAACAGCAGATGAGGCAACTGCTGTCCCGTGACTATCAGAACAGCAGATGAGGCAACTGCTGTCCCGTGACTATCAGAACAGCAGATGAGGCAACTGCTGTCCCGTGACTATCAGAACAGCAGAAGAGGCAACTGCTGTCCCGTGACTATCAGAACAGCAGATGAGGCAACTGCTGTCCCGTGACTATCAGAACAGCAGATGAGGCAACTGCTGTCCCGTGACTATCAGAACAGCAGATGAGGCAACTGCTGTCCCGTGACTATCAGAACAGCAGATGAGGCAACTGCTGTCCCGACTAACTGGGTTTAAATTTGATTCTTGTGGTCAAAATACCGAATAGAAAAAAATACCAGGGAATGGGGAAACCTTATAAGCCAGGGAAGAAACAGCTGCATGCAAATCAAATTAACATCCTCCATCCTGACAATGGAAGAAGTGTGAAACAAGGACGTTTCTCTCCGGTGGTTCACCTCTATAAGTGTAAATCGGCATGCGGTAATACAGAATGACTCAGGGATACTTCCACAAACAGTGTGGGACAGCGAGGGAGTCCAGAGTGGTGTGATGCGATGTGCCACCTCCAGCAGCAATAGTGTATATGTATTGCCCAGAATGTACAGCCGTCAAGGGAAATGAGCGAGTCAGCAGACTTGCCGACTGTGCTCCCACAACGACGGAGCGGCTTCCTAAGGGAATCAAGAAGAACGCTCACCATAACAGCATCGACAGCCTCATTAAGGCACAGAGATGGAAGCAATCACAACTGTATATCCATCAGTGTGGGTGGGTGATTAGGGTGGGGTGGATGAGGGTGGGTGTGCAGATATTCAGTTGTTTAGTGTGCCTTCAGTAGGCTGCGGTCTGTGTGCCTTCAGTAGGCTGTGGTCTGTGTGCCTTCAGTGGTCTGTGTACATTCAATGGTCTGTGTGCCTTCAGTAGGCTGTGGTCTGTGTGCCTCCAGTAGGCTGCGGTCTGTGTGCCTTCAGTGGTCTGTGTGCCTTCAGTGGTCTGTGTGCCTCCAGTACGCTGCGGTCTGTGTGCCTTCAGTGGTCTGTGTGCCTCCAGTAGGCTGCGGTCTGTGTGCCTTCAGTGGTCTGTTTGCCTTCACTAGACAGTGGTCTGTGTGCCTTCAGTGGTCTGTGTGCCTCCAGTAGGCTGTGGTCTGTGTGCCTTCAGTGGTCTGTGTGCCTCCAGTAGGCTGTGGTCTTTGTACATTCAGTGGTCTGTGTGCCTTCAGTAGACAGTGGTCTGTGTGCCTTCAGTAGACAGTGGTCTGTGTGCCTTCAGTGGTCTGTGTCCTTCAGTGGTCTGTGTGCCTGCAGTAGGCTGTGGTCTGTGTGCCTTCAGTGGTCTGTGTGCCTTCAGTAGGCTGCGGTCTGTGTGCCTTCAGTGGTCTGTGTGCCTCCAGTGGGCTGCGGTCTGTGTGCCTCCAGTGGTCTGTGTGCCTCCAGTGGTCTGTGTGCCTTCAGTAGACAGTGGTCTGTGTGCCTTCAGTGGTCTGTGTGCTTTCAGTGGTCTGTGCGCCTTCAGTAGACAGTGGTCTGTGCGCCTTCAGTAGACAGTGGTCTGTGCGCCTTCAGTAGACAGTGGTCTGTGCGCCTTCAGTGGTCTGTGCGCCAGAGACAGCTAAACAGGACACTGGATGGTGAACTGAACAGTGATACAGATTTCGGAACTTGAATGCAACATGCGTTTTTGACTTCTGATTGTGTACAAGCGTTTTTCGCATTGTACGATTTCTGATTTTGCATATCTCGGGTGTCCCCCAAAAAGTGAACCGCTTTTTGACAAGTATTTTCTCAGTGATAGAGAAACCGAATTCATTGAAAATTTTCACACAGTAACCTTCGGGTATCATCAAAAAGTATGCAAAATATCTAAAATATCAAATTATGCGAGTATTGTCAAATTCAAAACAGCATGTCAAAAAATCCAATATCAGAGGAAAACTCACGTATTTCAGTTTACGCTCAATGTGGCCTCCATCTTCCTCCACGACTAAAAGAAGCCGTTTCTTCCAAGTAGAAATGCTTTTACGTATTTCTTCCACCGACATCTCCTCCCATGACATAATTATCCTGTCCTTTAACGCCTGCTCGGTCAATTTGTCTCTCACTCCCCGGTAAACTTTCTCCTTCAGAGAGTCCCATAATCCATTGGGTTACAGTCAGGACTTTGTGGAGGCCATTCATCCTTCTTGATGAATTCTGGTGTAGCCTCCTCCAGATGGGCCTGGGTTACCCTACTTGTGTGTGAAGGAGCCCCGTCTTGCTGAAACACGTAATTGTTTCTAGGATAAAGACGCCTACAATCCGGGAGAAGATTGTCATCCAACAACTGAATGTAGCTTTCACTATTAACCTCGGCTCTATGAGTGTCAATAAAATGAATGTTTGTTTTTCCTTTCCAGGATACTCCAGCTGAAACCATTATCTTTTTTGAAAATCTAGAAGTCTGATGACAGAGGCGAGATGGTTGAATTTCTCGTTTCCGTTTCCCATAAACGCGATCGTTTTGGTGATTTTTAGCTATCTCTAACATAAAGTCTTTCTCGTCTTTGAAAATGATCCTTTTAACATCAGTGGCCGAGTAGCAGGTCATTCAAATTACGGCAGCGAGTTTTTCTTTTCCCTCTAACATTTTGGTCCCTCCTTGATACCCGTATCCTCTTGAAGGGCTTCAGCTCCAGTTCTTTCGCCATTTTTTGCACAGAAGACTTGCTCACTTGTAAATCGCATGCAACTTCTTAAGAGATTTGTGGGTCCTGGATTCTCCTCCTGGGATTGAATCAGTTCCTCAACACGGTCCTTGTTCTTCTCCGAACATGCAGTCTTGGGTCTCCCACTGCCAATTTTACGTGCTGCTGACCCTGATTTGCGTAATTTAGCGACAAGTTTATTTACAGTGACATGACTCCACCCCTTGCCTGGAAATTCCTTTACGATCCTTCTTTCACCCCAGCCTTTCTCCTTGAAACAGTTTTCAATGCTAACCTTATGACTTTCACTCAAAGGCATGGTTGAGCCTTCCAAACTGAAACTTTGCACAGAACTGATTTTGGATACAGACGACAGTAAAATAAATAAAAAAATCAATAGACTTGACACCCAGACAGGCTATTTTTAGACTGACACTGGTTGACAGATGCTAACACCTGGCAGCTGGCATGAACATGGTGAAGTTCACATTGCACAGCTTTTATACTGGATTTTTTGACATGCTGTTTTGAATTTGCGTCTGAACATTTAGACATTTTGCAGACTTGTTGATGATACCTCAGAGTTACTGTGTAAAAATTAAAAATTTTCAAAGAATTTGGTTTCTCTATCACTGTGCAAATAATTGTCAAAAGCGGTTCACTTTTGGGGGGACACCCGATATACTTTACATGCAATCCCAATATTTCAGCCATTTCTGGCATGGTCTGAAACTTTCAGGCATTTCGCCAGTATTGTGACTGTGATCGCTAGCCAGACCACACAATGTCTAGTTGTTTTTCAGCCAGTGCTCAGAATGCCTTAATTAAACAGACAGAAAGAAACAAAGAAGAAGAGAAGAAGGCCAGAAAAGATAAGAGAAAGAAAGTGAGAATGAAAAGCAACAAAAGGAAGAACTTTAAATTGATTTACGTTTGACGATTGCAATACCAGAAGACAAAGTGTTTAATTTAATTGAAAGGACACACACACAGGAAAAAGAACAGAACGACGCCAACAGTCGGCAATGTCAGTTCCTGTGGCTTCAAAGGAGGGGGGGGGGGGGTAAGGGTGCGGGGGACGGGGGGTGGGAGCCACAGTGTGTTTAGTAGTGATGATAAAACAGCATGGCTGTCAACCAGGGTCCCCATGTGTGCTGGAGGTGAACCGAAGTGGAATGTGGACGGGAATGTTCATGGTAATGCATTGAACAGTGTCAACACACATGGGAGCGACAGGTTCTGTTGCTAGCACGAGATGGGGTTGCAGTGAAGTGAACAACATCCATATGTATGCAGATAAGGAAGCGGGGTGTGTGTGTGTGTGTGTGTGTGTGGTGTGTGTGTGTGTGTGTGTAGACAACGTGGTGCGTATGGAGATAAGGAAGAGGTTGGTATGTTGTGTGTATGTACATCAGGAGATGGTGTTGTGTAGATTAGGAGGTGGTGTATATGTAGATTATGATGATGATATGGACACTTATATACGTAAAATCCTCGGTCAGAGACCCAAGTCGTAAGCGCTTTACGACGGGCGCAATAGCCGAGTGCTTAAAGCGTTGGACTGTCGATCTGAGGGTCCCGGGTTCGAATCACGGTGACGGCGCCTGGTGGGTAAAGGGTGGAGATTTTTACGATCTCCCAGGTCAACATATGTGCAGACCTGCTTGTGCCTGAACCCCCTTCGTGTGTATATGCAAGCAGAAGATCAAATACGCACGTTAAAGATCCTGTAATCCATGTCAGCGTTCGGTGGGTTATGGAAACAAGAACATATCCAGCATGCACACCCCCGAAAACGGAGTATGGCTACCTACATGGCGGGGTAAAAACGGTCATACACGTAGAGGCCCTCGTGTGCATACGAGTGAACGCAGAAGAAGAAGAAGTAAGCGCTTTACAAACACAGAGTCATTTCCACAACAGGTTGCCTACCTGGGTACAGCTGAGAGCTGCCTTTGAGCGCTCATCGCTCGTTTCCTGTGCCATGAAGTCAGGTTTCAGACATACGAACACACACTCACACACATAAGGAGTTGGTGTGTCTGCAGATCAGAAGATGGTGAGTAAGTAGATACGGACATGGTATTTAGATAAGGTGACCTGTATGTAGATAAGGAGGTAGTGTGTATGTAGATAAGGAGGTGGTGTGTATGTAGATATAAGGAGGTGGTGTGTATGTAGATAAGGTGTGTATGTAGATAAGGAGGTGGTGTGTATGTAGATAAGGGGTGTATGTAGATGTGGTGGTGCGTATGTAGATATAAGGAGGTGGTGTGTATGTAGATAAGGTGTGTATGTAGATGTGGTGGTGTGTATGTAGATAAGGTGTGTAGATAAGGTGGTGGTGTGTATGTAGATAAGGTGTGTATGTAGATGTGGTGGTGTGTATGTAGATAAGGTGGTGGTGTGTATGTAGATAGGAGGTGGTGTGTATGTAGATGTGGTGGTGTGTATGTAGATGTGGTGGTGTGTATGTAGATAAGGTGGTGGTGTGTATGTAGATATAAGGAGGTGGTGTGTATGTAGATAAGGTCTGTATGTAGATGTGGTGGTGGTGTGTATGTAGATAAGCTGTGTATGTAGATAAGGAGGTGGTGTGTATGTAGATATAAGGAGGTGGTGTGTATGTAGATAAGGTGTGTATGTAAATGTGGTGGTGTGTGTGTAGATAAGGTGGTGGTGTGTATGTAGATAAGGTGTGTATGTAGATGTGGTGGTGTGTATGTAGATAAGGTGTGTATGTAGATGTGGTGGTGTGTATGTAGATAAGGTGTGTATGTAGATGAGGTGGTGTGTATGTAGATAAGGTGGTGGTGTGTATGTAGATAAGGTGTGTATGTAGATGTGGTGGTGTGTATGTAGATAAGGTGGTGGTGTGTATGTAGATAAGGTATGTGTGTAGATAAGGAGGTGGTGTGTATGTAGTTATAAGGAGGTGGTGTGTATGTAGATATAAGGAGGTGGTGTGTATGTAGATAAGGAGGTGGTGTGTATGTAGATATAAGGAGGTGGTGTGTATGTAGATAAGGAGGTGGTGTGTATGTAGATAAGGAGGTGATCTGTACACCGACGGAACAGCGTGATGAAATAAACGGCACTGTGAATAATCATGAAATCCCTCTTTGGGAGCTCATGACCGTCTTCATGTAGACAGCACAGCACACCCGTTTTTGTCTGTTCTTTTTGTTCAGGGTGGCTATTTCGGGATTGCAATTTCCTGGTCCATCTCTCTCAGTGGAGGAGGAAGGGAGGGAGGGAGGGGAGGAAGACAGCGATTTTTGGGAGGTGCCGATGGAAAGAGGAATGCTGGCTGCCCTCTCTGGGTGCCCAGCCGGTGTAGCAGGAAGTGAGCAGAGTGTGTGCCACGCCCCTATGTCCTCCTCCCACCCCCCGCCCCCCACTCTCCCGCCCACACTACCACCAGGTTCATTTCTCTTTCTTTAAATGGAAGTCTCTCTCCTGACAAACCTGGCACTGACGGCACGACTGATTTCTCTACAATACTTTGTGTTTGTCTGTTTGTCTGGTAAGTTCGTTTGTATGTAGGCTCCTTTCTCTTTCTTTAAACAGTAGTCTCTCTCCCAACAAACCTGGCACTGACAGCACGATTCCTGTACAATACTTTTTCTTTGTCTGTTAGACTGTCTGCCTGTTTCTCTACCTAATTGAGTCTGACTGTTTCTCTGCTTGTTTGTCTATTTCTCTCTCTCTTTCTGTCTCTCTCTCTTTCTGTTTGTCTCTCTGTCTCTCTCTCTCTCTTTCTTTCTCTCTCTCTCTCTCTGTCTTCTCCCTCTCTCTTATTGACACACAGACAGAGAGACAGACAGAAACAATAAGAGAGAAAGAAAGAGTGTCTGTGACGACAACACTCTCCTCATCTTTCACCCTGGTCTGGATGAACACTTCAGATTTTTTTTTTTTTTTTTTTTACATCTTTTCCCTTTCGTACTCTGTCTCTCTATCTCTCTGGGCAATGTCCAACTGAAGCTGAATATAGGATTCTAAAGTGGGACGGACTGAATCCCACTTTAGCATCCTGATTTCTTGGAGCTGAATTTAGGATGCTAATGTGCGACTTTACTCTCTGTTTGTCTCTTAGCGTCTCTCTGTCTCTCCCGCTTCCTCCCCCCCCCCCCCCCCTCTCTCTCTCTCTCTTGAAATTATCCACTCTCCACAAAGTGTTCATGAGCTCTCCAGGAAGAACATGAATACCGATGTGAACAGGAACCAAATAAGGTACGCGTAAGGTTCAGGTACAGACCTAACTCCACTGAATACAGTCTGCATCATCTCAACACCCCCTCCCGACCCATCCCCCCCCACCCACCCCCTACCCCCTTGCTCCCAATCCATGACTGGCCCACACCTCATCACCACAACAAACACGCAGTATTCGTCCTGTCCTGTCCCTAACCACACGGCCTGTCCTTAAGAAAACAAAACAAAAAACAAAACAAAACAAAAAAAGAGGAGGAGCGAGGCAGACAGGCCAGTACAACGTTGTTTGTACTTTTGTAACAACGCTCGCTCCCTTCAGTGCCGATCACAACAGCGCTGTCAGCGCCAGTGGTTTGTTTGTAGGGACATGACCCGGCTGTGTGCGTTGAACCAGGAGTGTGGCCACACACAACTGTGTGCTGTGCTTCGTGTGTTGCGGGGGTCTGCTGAAGGGATTTAATGCTGTCCTCGGAACAGGTATCCTCTGCTAATGAAGATTTATCACTTCTCTGTCTCTGTCTCTCTGTCTCTGACTGTGTGTCTGTCAAGCTCTCTCTCTCTCTCTCTCTCTCTCTCTCTCTCTCTCTCTCAATCTCTCTGTGTGTCTCAAAACAGACACTTTTGTAACATAAAGAATGGCCGTCATCCTGACCTAAAAAAAGGGGGGGTATCATCGTTAATACTCAAGGATGGAAGTCTAAGATTTCGGTGTGAAATATTCATCTTTAAGCATTAAAAATAAATCAGTCAATCTCTCTCTCTCTCTCTCTCTCTCTCTCTCTCTCGTCTCTCTCTCTCTCTCTCTCTCTCGAGAGAGAGAGAGAGAGAGAGAGAGAGAGAGAGAGAAAGAGAGGAGTTAAACAAGGCTGTGTTTAGCCTACTTCTATCTCTTTTCTTTCTTTTTTTTTCCTAACGAACTTGCAGAAGGCTATCCCTACGTGGAAGGCATGGCGTAGTTAATTTCAGGAGCTGTTTTCGCCTCCTCTACCTCTCCCCTCACACACACACACACACACACACACACACACACACACACACACACACACACACACACAAACAAACAAACAAACACACACACACCCACAACTCTCTCTCTCACCACACGCACACACGCACACATGTTCACACACACACACACACACACACACACACACACACACACACACACACATCCACACACATCCACACACACACACACACACACACACACACACACACACACAAGAAAAGAAAAAAGAACATAGTCAGAGTCATTAAGGGGGAAACACACATAGTGATGGTACAAGTAACTGTCTTTGTGCCGGGTACCACAACCGTAATTTGTTCGGCACATCAAAGGGTGTTCTCCTGGTGGGAACTATTTGCTGTACGTTCTGTAGTCATGGAACCAGTCTTGCAGGCAGGCAGTCCCACGGTCATGGAGGCAGTATGTGTCGGTGAGTGATGCTAGCTGTAGAATGACACCCCCCCCCCTCTCGCCCCCCATCCACCCTCCCCCCACACACTTCCCCCACCCCATCCCCCAGACAGAGGTATCCAATCAACCACCGTCACCCAGAAATCCTCCTCCCCCTAACCTCCCCCACACACACACACACCCCACCCCCAACAAGCCCCCCCCCCCAACCGCCCCCCCCCCCCCACACACACACACACACACACAACAACAACAACAACAACAACAACAGCAACAACAACAACAACACACGCTGTAGCCAGGAATCAGGTCAGTGAGGTCATATTGGGTTCACATATCTGTTTTACGTCACACAGACCGTGACGTCAGTTAGAGCTTCAGTTCCAAGGAGGTGTCAAAGCGTGTGGACTAATCCACATGCGCTGCACCACATCTATTAAAAAAAAAAAACAACAACAACAAAAAACAGGAACTGATGTCTGATCTGGGAATGTTCGTGTGAGTCCTGACATCGTGCACAGTTGGGGATAAGGGGATGGGTGTGGAAGAGAATGAACATGTTTTTTGGGGGGGGTTTTGGTGTGTTTTTTATAGTGACGGAAGTGTGTGTGTGTGTGTGTATGTGTGTGTGTGGCTGTGACTGTGTGTGTGTGTGTGTGTGTGTGTGTGTGTGTGTGTGTACCTGTGTGTGTGAGAGAGTAAATATGTGTTTGGTGAGTTCGTGTATGTGTGAGTGTAAATATGTGTGTGAGTGTGTGGGCGTGTATGTGTGTGTGTGCATGTGTGCGTGACTGTGTGTGTATGTGTCAGAGAGAGTGGGGGTGTTTAGGGGGTGGGAGGTGGATCATCACTGTAGGTTGTGTTTAAATTAGTAGTAGTAGTAGTAGCAGTAGTAGTAGTAGTAGTGGTGGTGGTGGTGGTGGTGGTGGAGGTGTTGTCGCAATCAACACGGTCATTATGACCGTCATCATCAACGCCATCATCATCATTATTACCATCATCATCAACACCATCACAGTAATAATAAATGAAGTTGTCTATTAAAAAAAAAAAAAGTGGAATCCTACCGTATACTTTACAGTATTCATAGTCAGGGAAACGAGTGGGAGGGGTGTAATGAAAATATGGACAAGTTGTAAACATATAAAGAGAACCTTAATTCTGTTGTCTCGATACTTCTGAATATAGCTGTTCTCTATGTCTGTTTGTGTGTCTGTCAGTCTGTCTGCCTGTCGGTCTGTCTCTCTGTCTCTGTCTCTGTCCCTCTCACACACACACACACACACACACACACACACACACACACCTCACTTTTCTTACCCACTCCCTCTCTTTCTGTCTCTATTCGCCCCTCTCTCCCTTTCTCTCCGCCCCCCTCTCTCTCTCTCTCTCGCCCCTCTCTCCTTCTTTCTGCCTCTGCTCCCCTCCCCCCCCCCCCCCCAGTCTCTTCATCTCCCCCCTCCCACCCTCCACCCCCCTTCTCTCTCACTTTGTCTTTTGTCTTTTATCCCCCATGTCTCTAACCTTCTCTATTTCTCTTAATGTCAGTGTATGAAACGCTTATACCTTTAGTTACATGGTAGACTCTTTATTAAGGCCTGATCAGTGTGTTGGGTTTGTGCGATGGTCAGCGGGTGTCTACCTTTTCGAACAGCAGATGTTTGTCCGCACGCTTTAAAAACACCTCCTTGAAACTTGAAAATGAAACTGTTCAAACAACGCTGAACAGATAAGAGTTTGCCATGAGATATGATTCCCCACCAGTACATCCCACACCTCCTCCCTCCTCCCACCCCCCTCCGCCACCATTACGCACAGGGGTCAAGGCCACATCTCCCTACAGTCCGCGCACTGCGCACTTCCTGTTAACCTCTGACCTCGCCACTACGTCAGGGACGGACGCGGCGCCAGTGGCTCCACCTGCAGGCCTGAGTGACGGACTTTGCTCCCACTCTGGGAAAGCACCGACAGAGCGGAACTGTGCACTGAGTGACACGTGCTCATCAGTTGGTTTACGACGAACATCAAAACAAATCAGCAGAACTAACACGTCGGTTGATTCAGTTAACAACAACATGAAAAACCCGTGCGTCGGTAACTGAGACTTTGCCATGAGCCCTGCTAACAACCATCACATCTCTCTTCCCAAATCACATTGAGGATGGACATTGTAGCGTGGCAATGGGAGCGTGCGAACAGAAAAGGCGACTGAACTGCTTTCGTCAAGAAGTTCTCGTATGATGAGCACGTGGCATTGAAGAAGAACTCCTTACCCGTGGCTGACTGATCCCCCTCAGTTTGTGTGTGTCAGAAGTTTCCACATGAAAGGCGGCTGCCGGCAGTCACGGTGAGAAACGAAAGAGGCTTTGATCATGGATCTGTCCCCGCGCCACTGAGGAGAAGATGACAGAAAGTTGGTAAAAATTGAGAAAAAAAAAAATGAAGAGATCATTAAGAGGATCTGTGGTCGGGTGGAGTCGACGCGGAGAGACTGATTGAGGAGACACCTGAAGTTCTGGGTGAAATATCAAAGGTGCGGCAAAGTCAGTACTGCCCACAATCTCAAAGGAAACGAAAGGAATAAAAATATTTAAAAAATTTTAAGACGCTCACAAACATGCCAACACGTATTTGAAACAGCTGGTCTGCGGATATGTCGTAACGGTTTCATCTCAACCACCTCCCCCCCCACCTCTGTGTGTGTGTGTGTGTGTGTGTGTGTGTGTGTGTGTGTGTGTGTCTGTCTCTATCTCTCTATCTCTCTGTCTCTATCTCTCTGTGTCTATCTGCCTCTGTCTACGCCTCTCTCTCTCTCTCTCACTTGGAAATATCTTACATCAGACAATATGGGAGATGTTTGTCACGTGATGATCACTAAATTCTTGACACCAGGTTCCAGGAGAATGCTGTGACGTCACACAGTGCTTCCCTCTGTGACGTGTCCCTGTGTCTGTGACTTTATGCAGTTAGGAATCATCCAACCTTTTTTTTTTCTTCTTCTTTTTTTTAACATTTAGTTGACCTGTTGTTTTATATACATGACGAGTACAAATGACACTGTGAAGTGTCTTGTGCAGAATCGATCAGGAAGTGGTCTTTTGATCCAGTGTTCACCAGTGATCAGGGTGCGGGGGGTCCGTTTCGGCATAGTGTTGTGTCCTTGGGAAAGGCGCTTTACTCCGATTTTCCTCTCTCCAACCAGGTGTGAACTGGGTACCTGACTCCGACTTGGGAAGGTTAAAACGGCGGAAGGAGGGGACTAGGGCCCCGCCTTCCTATGCCGAGCCCGAGACACGGTGGTTATGAATTCACTGCCTCGATGGCCGTGAAAAGCAGTTAGTTCATCGTCTTTTACCTGTCTACCTATGATTTTTGTCTCAGAAATTGTTCATGCAATACGAATCTTCTACAAAATTTGTCAAATTTAATTTTGACTCATGACTGGAAAAAAAATTAATAAAAACTAATCGTCCAAACATACACGCGCGCGCTAGCACATTCACATACGTTCATGCACTAACGTACACAGTCGCACAGTCATATTCACACAGACACACGCTAACACGCACACACACACACACACACACACACACACACACACACACACACACACTTATCGTGAATGCAGTGAAATTGCACGAGATGCAGCTTCGGGACTGGATCACCTGTGTTGACTGCTGACGATAGGGTCTCTTCCTGAAACACATCCGTGCAATGCTGGCGTCAGCCCTCCATGGCACCACATACTGGCAATAGTGGCAGCAGGAGAACAGCATCAGTATTTGTATTTGTATTAATTTGTATTGTATTGTATATTGTATTTGTATTGTATTTGTATTTCTCTTTTTTTGTCACAACAGATTTCTCTGTGTGAAATTCGGACTGCTCTCCCCAGGGAGAGCGCGTCTCTACACTTAGAGCCCCACCCTTTCTTCTTGGAAGGGGGGGGGGGTATTTTTTTCCCGAGTGCAGTTTTATTTGTTTTTCCTGTCAAAGTGGATTTTCTACAGAATTTTGTCAGGGACAACCCTTTTGTTGCCGTTGGTTCTTTTACATGCGCTAAGTGCAAGCTGCACACGGGACCTCGGTTTATCGTCTCATCCGATCGACTAGAGTCCAGACCACCATTCAAGGTCTAGTGGAGGAGGAAAAAATATTGGCGACTGTACCGTGATTCGAACCAGTGCGCTCAGATTCTCTCGCTTCCTTGGCGGACGCGTTCCCTCTAGGCCATCACTCCACTCCAGAAGCACACTGCAGCAGTAGTAACCGCAGTGGTCGTCGCAGCAGTAGCACATTGCTGTAGTAGTACCCGCAGTGGTCGTCGCAGCAGTAGCACATTGCTGTAGTAGTAACCGCAGTGGTCGTCGCAGCAATAGCACATTGCTGTAGTAGTAACCGCAGTGGTCGTCGCAGCAGTAGCACATTGCTGTAGTAGTAACCGCAGTGGTCGTCGCAGCAGTAGCACATTGCTGTAGTAGTAACCGTAGTGGTCGTCGCAGCAATAGCACATTGCTGTAGTAGTAACCGCAGTGGTCGTCGCAGCAATAGCACATTGCTGTAGTAGTAACCGCAGTGGTCGTCGCAGCAATAGCACATTGCTGCAGCAGTAACCATAGTGGTTGTCTCAGCAGTAATACATTGCAGCAGTGGTAACAGTAATAGTCGTCTCAGCAGTAGCACATAGCAGCAGCAGTTTTCGTAGTGGTAATCTCAGCAGTAACACAATGCAGCAATAGTAACAGTTGTAGTCGTTGCAGCAATGGCACATTGCAGCAGCAGGTACAGTAACGGTCGTCGCAGCATGCAGTAACACATTGCAGCAGTAGTAATAGTAATGGTAGTGGCAGTAACAGCAGCGCTAATAGTGGAATTGACAGCAGCAGCAGCAATAATGATAGTAGTGGTGACAACAGTAGCAATAGCAGTAATAGTAGTTGAACTGACAGCAGTGGCAGCAGGAATGGTAGTGGAAGTGACAGCAGTAGCAGCAACGTTGTAGTCTCATAAGCAGTAGCAAAGCAGATACAACACAATAAGAAATCCGCGGAACCAATAAGCAAAAGTACTACCTGCAACAACAATAGTTGCAGTAGTTGCAGAACCAGTGGCAGCAACAGAAGCAGTAGTTTGTAGTTGTTGTTGTAGCTGTTGTTGTTGTTGTTCTTGTTTGTGTTTGTGTTGTCATGGCAGCAACAGCAATTAACTATTTCTAGCGATGTACGCTGGCATACATCTATTTTCTGCTGTACAAAACCTTATATATAAAAAAAACAAACAACAAACTCGCACAGCTGCGAAAGGCTTTCTGCTGGTGTGAAGAGTGGAGGCGAAAGCGAAGCCATGCGTGCTAAGCTTGGATTGGTGCCAAATTGGAACTGCGCTGTTTGCTGACACAGATTACCTCCTCCTCCTCGATCAGGCTTTGGGCATGGCAGACGAATTGCGTTTTGACTGAGTGCTGGTGGTGGTGGTGGTGGTGGTGGCTCATTTGTCTCCAGAAGACAACTCGTCTACGTCCGTCAAAATATCTCTGTCTCTCTGTCTCTGTGTCTGTCTCTTTCTCTGTCTCTCTCTCTCTCTGTCTCTCTCTCTCTCCCTCTGTCTCTGTCTGTCTCTCTCCCCCTCTCTTTCTTTCTCTCTCTGTCTGTCTCTCTCTTTCTTTCTCTATCTCTCTCTCCCCTCTCTCTCCGTCTCTGTCTCTGTCTCTCTCTCTCTCTCTCTCCCTCTCTTTCCCTGTCTGTCTGTCTCTCTCTGTGCTCTCTCTGGGCTATGTATCTGTGTATCTGTCTCTCCCTTTCAAGCCATCTGTCTATTTACTTACGTGTTGCACGCACGCACGTGTGTGTGTGTGTGTGTGTGTGTGTGTGCACGTGCGCGCGAGTGTGCGCGCGTTTGTCAGTGTTAATGGGTACAGAAACAGCAAGGGGCAAAAGTTTTCATGTTCTCCCTGAAATTCCCCATCCTGAGTGTTCAAGAATACTCAGGCGATATTATTGCTCCATTTTCTGCACGTGCACACGTACGCTACGCACATCTATCAGGCGAGCAGCCGATATACTCGGGGATTTTTTTAACGGATCTCCTGCATCAAAAACATTATAATTTAGAATATGGTTCTTGGCATTGAAAGGCTATTGTGTTTTACACTCAGTTGTCTACACTTGATTATCCACATTCGCCCGAGTGGGTCGGGTTTTTGTTGTTGTTGTTGTTTTGTTTGTTTCTTGTTTTGTTGTTGTTGTTGTTTTTTGTTTGTTTGTTTGTTTGTTTATTTTTTGTAAAGCAGCATAGCAGTGTCTCCCTTTTTATTCATATTATAATCAGCACTCGACTCGCATCGATAGTACGCGATAATATATTATTGAAAGGAGGCGAAGGAGATCGCTAAATTTGATTCAGAGAGCCTGTGATTGTAATGAATTATTTGTGTATTGCATTGTATTGTGTTGTATTGTATTGCATTGCATTACTCTTTTGTCATGACAGATTTTTCTGTCTGAAATCTGGGCTGCTTTTCCCCAGGGAATGTACGTCGATACACTGAGAGCGCCACCCTTTCTTTTCTGTCTGCAATTATTTGTCAAATTGAATTTTTCTTTAGAAATTTGCAACTGACAACATTTTTGTTGCCGTGGATTCTTTTACGTGCGCTAAGTTTGTGTGTGTGTGTGTGTGTGTGTGTCTCTGTGTGTGTGTGTGTGTGTGTGTGTGTGTGTGTGTGTTCTTACATACATAAATGGGAGAGAGAGGGCAGATGCGTGTGTGTGTGTGTGTGTGTGTGCGCGCGCGCGTGCGTGCTTACGTGTGTGTGTGTGTATGTGTGTGTGTATGTGTGTTTGTGTGCCCACACACACCTATAAGATATGCATTAATGCGTGGTGTGTCTTAAAATGTGATATATTCATACCAGAATGTTTTCTTTTTACATGATAATTGATGTGTACGTGACGTGATTATCAGGCAGGGGTGTGTCATTGACTCATTCGTGTTTCATTTCGCTTTGATAGTTTACAAGCATTTTAATGAGCCAAAACAATTTTATAAGTATTAATTACTTGAACCAGACAATTCAGTATTTTGAATTGAATTCAATTTTGAACTGAACATACTTTTATTATCTATGTATTTCATTATCTGGTCCGGCATTCGCTTTGTCAAGCTTTTTGGTTTGCGGTTATTGACTTATCAGCGCAGCGGCATTTTGTCAAAAGATCTTTTAAAAATATTTGCAATTGACAGTTTATTTTAAATTTTAGCCAATGTCCTGCAAAACGTATACTTTCTATACTTAGTTTCACAAAAATTGTTGTCAGCGTTATCAAAACCATGTTCTTATTTACTTTGGGTGTAATCCTTGCCACGGCTGCTTAGAGAAAGAAATACTGACGTCAGTAGCTGTCGTTTATGTGCAGCTGCAAACATTTGTTTCAACATTACTGCATTTATATAACGTTCACCAGCCGGCACCATCTTTTTTCACTCGCTTGAGCACGATATAAACTGATAACTTATTGCTCTGCTGCTTATGTGTGCGTATGTAACATGTTTTGTGAATAAAGACAAGACATGACAAAATTCTTTATTTCCAATGATAATAGAAAAGCACTGGTGTGGATTTTTTTTTTCTCTATCCAATCCCCGCCCTGAACAGGGTCTTCACTACACAATACTAGATAAAGCTGTTAGCATGGTTATTATGAATAAGATGCAGGGGGGGGGGGGGGAGAGAACTATTACAACTCTCTCTCTCTCTCTCTCTCTCTCACACACACACACACACACACACACACACACACACACGCACACACACACACACACGCACACGCACGCACACACACAAAGAGAGACACAAGCAGCCACACGGTGGTGTGTTTAAGATTCGTTTAACTCTCTCCATACGAACGGCGAAAGAGACGACGTTAACAGCGTTTCACCCAAATAACCACCATCAAAATATTACCAGCGGAAGGCTCTTACACTGAAGAGGTGAATGTTGACAAAGAATACCACAATTCTGACGACGGAAGCTAAAGGTTGGGTCATTGAGACACCCACTGGACATCCGTGGGGTCTGTGTAGAGGAGAAGAGAGGACTGGCCGTACTGAGTGAGTTAACCCATGACATGCAAACAGGCCTGGATTACCAGGGCACTTGTTCCGCTCAGTCCTCTTGTCCTCTTTCGCAACAACACGATCCGTATTCATCGTCACCAACAGTATCGTTCGTTTTATGTTCCATTGTACTGCAGCCTTTGTTAGATCATCAATGACCAGGGAAAACAGAATTCATTATCCTGCTAGTCAGCAGGTATGGAAAACGTGAAGAGAATAAACAGGACAGACTGACAGACAGATAGATAGAGACAACAGATTGTTTTTTTCGTAATGGTTCGTACATCTGTTGTCAGAGAGTGGTGCTATCAACACCTGAGCACACACAGACACACACACACACACACACACACATACACACACACACACACACACACACGCACGCACGCACGCACACACACGCACACACACACACACACACACACACACACACACACACACACACACCATTAATGCTTGAGTGATGCTGCCAACATCTGAGCACACAAACACCCCTGAGAGGTGCTATCAACACACCTGGAGCCCACACCTCATTTACGTCTGAGATATATGATTGGTCCTTTCCCTGAAGGCTGTCCGCTGTGGCGTGAAGGAGAAACAGCCGTGCACAGTGCGAACAGCTCCTCACACCTGATGACTGCCTGGAGACAGATGATGAGGGGTGACGGCCTCACACACGCTGCCCTGGTGGTGGTGGTGGTGCCTTCAACCAAGATGGGATCCTCCGCAGCAATACCCATACCTGACATAATCAGTGTAGTGCAGGGCCAACCTCCTGGGTGAACCCCTCCTCCCCCGCCCCCGCACACAGTCACCACTGTGTAAGTATTGGTACCGCCGTGAACCCTTCCTTCGTATAGACAGTCAACACGGGATAATTTGTACAGTCATTATCTATGGATAATTAGTCCCACGCACACATACAAGTCGCCACGGGATAATTAGTACAGCCATGATCTATGGATCATTGGTCCCACGTATACAGAGACAGTCAACGCGGGATAATTTGTACAGTCATGATCTATGGATCATTAGTCCCACGTATACAGAGGCAGTCAACACGGGATAATTGATACAGCCATGATCTATGGATCATTGGTCCCACGCACACATACAAGTCACCACGGGATAATTAGTACAGCCATGGCCCATGGATCATTGGTCCCACGCACACATACAAGTCACCACGGGGTAATTGGTACATCCATGATCTATGGATCATTGGTCCCACGCACACATACAAGTCAACACGGGATAATTGGTACAGCCATGATCTATGGATCATTGGTCCATCATGCAGTCAACACGGGATAATCACTACAGCCATGATCTATGGATCATTGCCCCCCCCCCCCCCCCCCTCCCCCCACACACACACACAGACAAGTAACCACGGGATAATTGGTGCAGCCATGATCACTGGTTCATCCCTACAGAGACAGTCAACACATGATTAATTGGTACAGTCATGATCTATGAATCACTGGTCCGTCATGCAGTCAACACTGGATAATCACTACAGCCATGATCTATGGATCATTGGTCCCACGCACACAAAACAATCAACACGGGATAATATGGTATAGTCATGATCTATGGCTCATTGGTCCTACATGCAGTCAACACGGGATAATTGATACAGGCATGATCTATGGATCATTGGTCCCACGCACACAAAACAATCAACACGGGATAATTGGTATAGTCATGATCTATGGCTTATTGGTCCTACATGTAGTCAATGGTCCATAATGCAGTCACCTCGGGATAATTGATACAGCCATCATCAATGGATCATTGGTCCCTCATGCAGTCAGCACGGGATAATCAATACAGCCATGATCTGTGGATCATTGGTCACACATACACACACACACACACACACACACACACACACACACACACACACACACAATCAACACGGGATAATTGGTACAGCCATGATCTATGGATCATTGGTCCCTCATGCAGTCAACACGGGATAATTGGTTCAACCATGATCTATGGATCATTGGTCCCACGCATACACACACACACAGAGAAAAGTCAACACGGGATAATGGGTACTAGCCATGGGGGGAGTTCAGAGCCTGTACTGTCAGTCCATGGATCATTTGTCCCCCCCCCCCCCCACCCCCCCAGCCCACAGTCAGCATGTCCCATCGCCCCCACCGCACGGTGCGAAAACAAACGGCTCTGTCCCGTTGAGGACGGTTCCCGGGCACCCGGGCTGTTGCCATGTGTGTTATACAAACGGAAAGAATATTGCGCCCAATGGGAAATAATGTGCAGCAGAGATAGCGCAGACAAACAGACAGACAGACAGAACGCACAACGGAATGTACGGAATCTTTTATTTGGGAGGGAAAGGAATCGGCAAACATAAACTTTTTTTTTTTTTTTTCGTCTCCAGGGGGAAAAAATAAGGGTTAGAATAAATACACACACACACACACACACACATACACGCACGCACGCGCACACACACACACACACACACACACACACACACACACACATACACGCACGCTCGCGCGCGCGCGAATAAGAAAGACACTAAGGTCACAGATTGTCCATAAACCTAGCTGACGAATGTAGCACGCATTACATGGTGAAATGCTTTCCTGAAATCTATTGCTGAAAATAAGCTGACTGTGGTTAGAACGGATATGAGAGAGAGAGACAGACAGACAGACAGAGAGGGAGGGAGAGATCATTTTTCTTTCCATTTCCTGTTCTTTCTTTTCTTTTCTTTTTTTCTTTTTTTTTCTTTTTTCTTTTTTTATTGGGAGGAAGGAGATGTCTAGATGTCTGCAATATATGAGTTGTTTTGTTGTTTCTTCATGTCCCAGAAGACGTCCTTTTCGCTAATCTTT
Organism: Babylonia areolata; assembly: GCF_041734735.1. Classification (NCBI taxonomy): domain Eukaryota; kingdom Metazoa; phylum Mollusca; class Gastropoda; order Neogastropoda; family Buccinidae; genus Babylonia; species Babylonia areolata. The sequence goes on along the minus strand of NC_134878.1, from coordinate 57,602,278 downwards.
CCTTCTCTTTTCCATCTGTCTTTCTCTCTTGCTGTCTTTCTCTTGCTCGCAGTTTCCTACTATGTTCACGGAAATGGCTGTGGATGGATGATTAATTGCCGCGTTTCTGCAGATCACAAGGTTTTGCACTTTGCCCCTTTTTCTTGGCTTGGGAAAAATGAGCATGTGCTTGACTGTCTGCGCGCGCGCGAGTGTGTGTGTGTGTGTGTGTGTGTGTGTGTGTGTGTGTGTGTGTGTGTGTGTGTTTCTTTAATTTAACGTCTTTTCACTTTGAGTGTGTGTGTGTGTGTGTGTGTGGGTGTGTTTCTTTAATTTAACGTCTTTTCACTTTTGAGTTTGTGTGTGTGTGTGTGTGTGTGTGTGTTTCTTTAATTTAACGTCTTTTCACTTTGAGTGTGTGTATATGTGTGTGTTTGTGTGTGTGTGTGTGTGTGTGTGTGTGTGTGTGTGTGTGTGTGTGTGTGTGTGTGTGTGTGTGTTTCTTTAATTTAACGTCTTTTCACTTTGAGTGTGTGTGTGTGTGTGTGTGTGTGTGTGTGTGTGTGTGTGTGTGTGTGTCTTTCTTTAATTCAATATCTTTTCACTTTGAGTGTGTGTGTGTGTGTGTGTGTGTGTGTGTGTGTGTGTGTGTGTGTGTGTGTGTGTGTTTACCTGTCTGCGTGTCTTTGTTTAAGCGGCAGAATAGGAACCATTTTTTTTTTCTGACGAACTAAAATTGAAATACGTGTTGTTGCTGCTGCTGCTGGTTGTGGTGGTGGTGGTGGTGGTTTGTCTGTTTTTTTGTTGTTGTTTTTTTGTTTGTTTGGTTTTTGGGTTTTGTTGTTGTTGTTGTTGTTGTTGTTATTGTGACGCTTATTAACGTAGGGTGATGCTGGCATGATATAAGTGATCGGGTTGAACCAAGGACCCCAACCCTGAACAACTGAACTTTCACACCCTTTGACTGCTTTAGGGACATAGCACAGACGTCCATGGTGACGTCACTAATGACGTCATCAAAAGACGGGAAGTACGTTTAGAAGGGCTGAAAATTGATGTATTTGATCTAGAGTAGTACATCTCAAGATTATTTTCTCAGTTTTGGGGGCTGATTGTTGTGGATATTAATTCATGACTTGAAACATCACTTTCTACTGTTTGTTTGGTTTTAGGGGGGTGGGGGGGTTACCTCGGCAGTCATGGGGTTTTAATCAATCAAGGGTGTTAACCGACGGGCGCAATAGCCGAATTTTTAAAGCGTTGGACTTTCAATCTGAGGGTCCCGGGTTCGAATCACGGTGACGGCGTCTGGTGGGTAAAGGGTGGAGATTTTTACGATCTCCCAGGTCAACATATGTGCAGACCTGCCAGTGCCTGAACCCCCTTCGTGTGTATACGCAAGCAGAAGATCAAATACGCACGTTAAAGATCATGTCAGCGTTCGGTGGGTTATGGAAATAAGAACACACCCAGCATGCACATCCCCGAAAGCGGAGCATGGCGGGTTAAAAACGGTCATACACGTAAAAGACCACTCGCGTATATACGAGTGAACGTGGGAGTTGCAGCCCACGAACGCAGAAGAAGAAGAAGAAGGGTGTTAACCAACAGATCGTTAACCACCACCAGTTCGAGACACCAGGGTCAGTTGTCTCTCCATCGTTATTGCCACAGTGCTTCAGCCACTTGCCAGCGTCACGCGGTGTCCACAAAGGCGAGGTCAGGGCACGTGCAGCATGGTGTGAGCTGCCTCTCTTTGTTTCACGGAGGCGTCGAAAGCGTGCGGACTGATGATCCATATACAACAGTTTTCTATCGTTGTCCTCTGGCAAAATTCTGTAGAAGAAACCCACTCTGATAGGTACACAAATATATATGAATGCACTCAAAGCCTGACTAAGCGCGTTTGGTTATGGTGCTGGTCAGACATTTGCCCAGCAGATGTCATTCATTCATTCATTATGCCCATTGTTCGGGGTGGAGCATAGGCCATCGACGACCCCTCGCCATCGCAATCTGTTCTGGGTTGTTCTGGCCATTCCAGTCCAGTTGGTCCCTTGCTGCTTCAGCTCTGCCTCAGTCTCGCCTCCAGCTGTTGCGAGGCCGGTCTCTCTTCCTATTTCCCTGCGGGTTCCAGGTCAGGGCTTGGCGTGTGATGCTGGACGCTGGCTTCCTGAGGTTGTGTCCGATCCAGCCCCACTTTCTCCACAGTATCTGCTTGGCCACTGGTTCCTGTCCCGCTCGCTCTCACAGATCTTCGTTTCGGATCTTCTCCTGCCATCGGATTTTCTAGATGCGCCTCAGACAGGTGTTGAAGAATGTCTGAATCTTCTGCTGCATCGTCTGTGTTGTCCGCCATGTCTCGCATCCATATAGCAGACTTGACTTCACATTGGAGTTGAAGATGCGGAGTTTGGTTTTCATACTGATTGCTCCAGATGCCCAGATGTTCTTGAGCATGATGAAAGCTGTTCTTGCCTTGCCGATTCTGGCTGTGACGTCTCGGTCCGTGCCTCCCTGTCGGTCAACCACGCTTCCCAAGTAGGCGAAAGACTCCACCTCCCTGATGGGCTCTCCACCGACTGTGACTGGAGTGTTGGCAGTGGTGTTGATCTTCATCAGCTCGGTCTTCTTCTTGTTGATCTTGAGCCCTGTCTTGGTTGGCGTGGTCTCCAGGCGAGTGGTCTTGTCCTGCGTCTGGCTGTGGTTGTGTGACAGGAGCGCCAGGTCGTCAGCGAAGTCGAGGTCGTCCAGCTGTGTCCAGAGTGTCCACTGTATACCGTTGTTCCTGCCTGTTGTAGTGGTCTTCATGATCCAGTCGATGACCAGGAGGAAGAGGAACGGTGACAGCAGGCACCCCTGACGATCTCCGGTCTTCACCTCGAAACTTTCGGACAGCTGGCCTGCGTGGGGAATCCTGCAGCTCATGCCCTGGTAGGTGCACCGGATGAGGGAGATGATCTTCTCTGGGACTCCGTAGTGCCTCAGCAGCTTCCACAGCGTCTCTCTGTCCACACTGTCGAAGGCCTTCTCATAATCTATGAAGTTGATGTAGAGGGGGGAGCCACTCCAGCGACTGCTCCACGATGATGCGCAGGTTGGCGATCTGGTCGGCACAGGATTTGTTCCGCCGGAAGCCTGCCTTCTGGTCTCGGAGCTTGGGGTCGACGGCCTCTTTCATCCTTTCCAGTAGAACCCTGTTGAGAACCCTGCCTGGCGTTGACAGGAGCATGATCCCTCGGTAGTTGCTGCAGTCCCTGAGGTCTCCTTTCTTCGGCAGCTTGATGATGATTCCTTCTTTCCACTGGGCCGGTACCTTCTCCTTCTCCCAGATCTTACTGAAGAGGCTGTATAGCATGTTGACAGCTGTTTCCATGTTTGCTTTGATGGCTTCTGCTGGTATCTCGTCCGGCCCTGCAGCCTTCCCATTTCTCAGAGTCATGATGGCCTTCTTGATCTCTGCCTTTGAGGGTTTGTCGCAGCTGATGGGCAGTTCTGTCTCTGCGAGTGGAATGTCCGGTGGTGCGTCAGGGGCGGGGCGGTTAGGCAGCTCCCTGAAGTGTTCTGCCCATCGTTTCAGCTGTTCCTCGGTTGTTGTCAGTGGGTTCCCGTTCTTATCCTTCACTGGCTTGTCTGTCTGATGGAACTTGCCCGTCAGCTTCTTGGTCACCAGGTACAGGTCCTTCAGGTTCCCCTGTGGGGCTGCTGCCTCTGCTTGACTGGCCAGGTCGTCGATGTAGTCCCTCGTGTCTTTCTTGATGCTCCTCTTTACATCTCTGTCCGCTGCTGTGTACTCTTCCTGTGCCTTTGCCTTAGTTGCTCTTGTTCGGCTCGTGTTCAGCAACGTTTTCTTCTGTTTCCTTGTTTCCAGCCTGTGGATGGTGTTGGCAGAGGTCCATTCCTTGTGCTGAGTCTTCTTCTTGCCAAGGACCTTTTCACTTGCTGTGTTCCCACTGTGTCTCGATGTCCATCTCACCGTCTTCTATCAGCTCTTGTAGTGGCTGGAACCTGTTGGAAAGGCTTATCTGGAATGCTGCTTGTGTGTCCTTGTTTCTGAGCAGTGCAACATTGTACCTTGTCCGTGTGTTGTTGGCGTTGGTGAATCTCTTGAGGCAAAGTCTCACTGTCGTCGTAAGGTGGTGGTCTGATGACACATCGGCTCCTCTCATCACTCGTACATCCTGCCATGATCTCCTGAACTTGCGGCTAATGCAGATGTGGTCGATCTGGTTCTCCGTGACGTGGTTCGGGGATCTCCATGTGGCCTTGTGGATGCGCTTGTGTGGGAGGATACTTCCTCCTATCACCAGCTGGTTCAAGGCGCACAGGTCTGCAAAGCGCTCACCATTCTCATTCATCTGTCTCAGTCCGTGTGTCCCCATGGTGTCCTCGTAGCCAGTGTTGTCCCTTCCGATCTTGGCGTTGAAACCTCCCATCAGTATGGTTATGTCTTTGGCTCCTCTTCTGTCTATCACTGTCTGTAGTTGTTGGTAGAAATCGTCTTTCTTCTCTTCTTCCGCATCATTGTTGGGAGCATAGCATGTTCAGACTGATGTCATTTTTCTTGGTGGTAAACTTGGCTGTGATGATGCAGGAGTTGACAGGTTCCCAGCCGATGAGTGCCCCCTGTGCCTCTGTTGCCAGCATCAGGGCCACAACCTCTGTGTGGGGGGCTCCATCCTCTGTGTGTCCTGAATACAGCAGTTGCTGTCCAGATGAAAGTCTCGTCTGTCCTGACTGTAGCCACCTTGTCTCACTCAATCCTAACACTCCGATCTTGTAGTTTTTCATCTCTCTCGCTACTTGGATGGTTCTTCCTGCTTCATCCATCGTCCTGATGTTCCATGTGGCTACTCGCGTTGTTGTCCTGGGTGTCAAAAGGGGAGTCAGCCTTGCAGCTTCCTTTCGGCTTTCACTGCACCGCGTCATAAGTCTCCGGAGCGGAGACCCTTCCTTGCCCCAGGTGAATGTTTTGGTTCTTTGTCGTCGATGCTTCTGTGACTGGTCTTTTTTACAGGTAGAGTAGTTAACCCTACGCAAACCATTTTATCCTCCGGGCGAGGTGGTCCTGCCTTTGTCGCCTCTTACGACATGCATGGCAGGGCAGTGGGTCTATTCTATCAGTGCCCAACCCACAGGGCGGCCCAGTAGATGTGGTGTGGCGCATTTGTCCGAACGCAGTGACGCCTCCTTGAGAAACTGAAACTGAAATAACAACAACTGCCGAAATGAAAGCGGTGAAAGACGCTGCGTCAGGAGAGGTGACCGAAGGTGATGATCGTGAAAAACATAAACTGCTGTCGGGGTTCACAGAAGGTCTTTTGGATGGATATGTCTTCAGGGATGGCAGGAAATCATCCGCGTGGAAAATGAACTGTCCTAGGGTGTTTACAAAGAGTAATGTGCACGGGAATCGAACTGTCTTCATAGAATTAATTAAAAATGTTATTAATATACACGGGAAAGTGAACGGGGTATTTGTCCTTCGGGGATTAAAAAGGTAATATGCACAGGAAAACGAAATGTCTTCAGAGGTAAAAAAAAGAAAAAAAGGTAATATGCACGGAAAAACGAACTGTCTTTGGGTGTTTACAGACGGTAATATGCACAGAAAACTGTGTTTAGGAGTGTTTACAGAAGGTAATAATACACGGGAAATTGAACTGTTATTTTGGGTAACGGAAGGTGATCTGAATGGAGGGATTAACTGTCCTTTGGGGGTTACAGAAGCTAATCTGCAGTTTGCATTGGAAAACGAACTGTTTGTGGTGGTCACAGAAGCTAATCTGCAAAGGAATTGAACTGTTTCGACGGATAACAAAAAAAACAGTGTGAATGGGGAAAAAATAGCTGCTTTTGGGGGCTAGAAAAGACAATCTGGGTCGAAAATGAGCTGTCTGTGGAGGGTTCGAGAAGATTGCACGGATGGATGAGCTGTCTCAAAAGGGATGGAGAGGTGTGATGTCAAGATCAGCTGTCGGCATGGTCGAGGGGAGAGACTGATGACGGAAAGAAGAAAGCGCTGTACCTTATTAAAAGGGTGATGGAAGGAAATGATATTCATGGAGTGGTGTGAGCACCAGTGTATGCATGCGTCACACGTTGTGGCTGTCTGCAGAGGAAGACGTTCGTGTCTGCCGTCAGGACTGGAAGCAAGCGGAGAGCCTCAGTTCTATCACATCTGATTTTGGTGGTACTGAAGAGGCCTTTTTTGATGATAGTTTGGTTTGGGTGTGGGTGTGGGTGACGCGTGTGGGCGGAAGGGGTTGGGAGGCGCGTGCGGCGCGATGTGTTTGTGTGTATGTGTGTATGTGTGTGTGTGTGTGTGTGTGTGTGTTTGCGCGCGCGCATGTGTGAACGTGTGTATAAAACTACAAAGTAGCATATTTGCTGGTCTGTTCAGCTTTTTTTTTATTGTTATCATTATTGTTGTTGTTTCTCTTCGTTATGCTCGGTTTGTGTTTTATTTCAGCGGCATTGTATCCCGCAAAGAGCTGTCTCCATGGCCGTCTGGACACCAACGCAATAGAAATGTTTAGTGTTATCATGTGTCGTTTCTGTTATTTGTCTGATGCTGAGTGTTAAAAACAGAACACCAACAAAAGCTCTGAAGAAAAAACTGATGTAATTGTGAGCCTTTTCCACTGTACTGTACTGCTTGTTTTGACAGCCAGGGTGGGCTATATTTCCGGGTACAATTACGGCAGTGGGACTGGCCGGCTGATTACCTGAACACACATGTGGGAACCCAAGCTTTCCTTCTTCTTCTTCTTCTTCTTCTTCTTCTCTCTCTCTCTCTCTCTCTCTCTCTCTCTCTCTCTCTCTCTCTCTCTCTCTCGATGTGCCTGTCCGTCTTTTTGTCGGTCTGTCTGTCGGTCTGTCGGTCGGTCAGTCGGTGTGTGTGTGTGTGTGTGTGTGTGTGTGTGTGTGTCGACTGTACAGTCAATGACAGTAAAACATCAAAGCGTCAAGCCTCTCTCTCTCTCTCTCTCTCTCTCTCTCTCTCAATTTTTCTTTCTGTCGGGACACCCCCAAGACATTGTTCTTGAACCGACACTGACCGTCGGTGATGATAATGACGACGACGACGACGACGAGGACAACGACGACGACGATGATGATGATGATGATGACGGTGATGACAGGTGATCGTGGTGCTGGTGTCCATCCTGACCCTGACGGCCATTTCCGTGGAGCGGTACTGCGCCATCTGCCGGCCTCTGACCTTCAAGGAGACGAGGCGGAGGGTGGTGGTGTGTCTGGTGCTCATATGGGTGCTCGCGCACCTGGCGGCGCTGCCCCGGCTCTTCATCATGGACCTGCGGCACGACAGCCTGGTGCCCCCTGACGTCACCGTGCTGCTGACCTCCTGCGTGCCCTCCGACCTCACGCGCACCATGGCGCTGCGCTACGAGATCTTCCTGTGCGTGGCCTTCTACGGTGTGCCCATTCTGGTGATGGGTTTCGCCTACAGCGCCGTGGCCCTGTGTCTGTGGGCCTCCGCCAACACGTCCTTCCTCACAGGTCTTGAGTTCAAATCCTCTCTGTCTTCTTCTGCCTATTTTTCTGTAGTTTATGAGGCCCAGTCTGGTGACGGGCTGTGTGGCCTTGTGTCTGTGGGCCTCCGCCAATACCTGCTTCCTCACAAATCTCAATTCTCTGCCTTCTACCTATCTTTCGATAGTTTGTGAGGTCCATTCAGATGACACGTTCTTCCTCACAGGTCTTGAGTTCAATCCTCTGCCTTCCCATGCATATCTTTCTGTAGTTCATGAGGTCCGTTCTGATGATGGGTTTTGTCTACAGCGCTGTGGCCTTTTGTCTGTGAGCCTCCACCAACACTTCCTTCCTCGTCGGTCTTGAATTCAATTCTCTGCCTTCTTCTGCCTATCTTTCTACAGTTTATGAGGCCCATTCTGGTGACGTGTCCTTCGTCACAGGTCTCGAGTTCAATACTCTGTTTTCTGCCTATCTTTCTATAGTTTATGAGGCCCATCCTGGTGACATGTCCTTTGTCACAGGTCTCGAGTTCAATACTCTGTTTTCTGCCTATCTTTCTATAGTTTATGAGGCCCATTCTGGTGACGTGTCCTTCGTCACAGGTCTCGAGTTCAATACTCTGTTTTCTGCCTATCTTTCTATAGTTTATGAGGCCCATCCTGGTGATGGGATGGCGTTTGTGGTCCTGTGTCTGTGGGCCTCCGCCAACACGTCCTTCTTCACAGGTCTTGAGTTTAAATTCTCTCTACCTTCTGCCCATCTATCTTTCTTTTATATCATTTTTTATATCATAATTTTTTTTTATGTAAGCTTATCTATTATTTATTCACCTTTTTTTCTCTCAAGGCCTGACTAAGCGCGTTGGGTTACGCTGCTGGTCAGGCATCTGCTTGGCAGATGTGGTGTAGCGTATATGGATTTGTCCGAATGCAGTGACGCCTCCTTGAGCTACTGAAACTGAAACTATCTTTCTATATTTTATGAGGCGCATCCTGGTGATGGCTTTTGCCTACAGAGCTGTGGGCCTTCTGTCTTGTGGGCCTCCGCTAAATCTCCCTTTCTCCTCACAGGTCTTGAGTTCAATCCTCTCTGTCTTCTTCTGCCTATTTTTCTGTAGTTTATTAGGCCCATCCTGGTGATGGTTTTTGCCTACAGAGCTGTGAACCTGTGTTTGTGGGCATACACAAACACTTCCTTCCCCACAAGTCCCATCACTCTGAGGGGTTGGGGGAGGGAGGGGGTGGACGAGAAGCATGGTGAAAGAGGGAAGGAGGAAAGGAGTGTGTGTGTGTGTGTGTGTGTGTGTGTGTGTGTGTGTGTGTGTGTGTGTGTGTGTGTGTGTGTGTGTGTCTGTCTGTCTGTCTGTCTCTGAGGACATTTCCATCCTGACACAGTCTTCACAATCAGCAACGCGGTGTGTTGATAGTGTAGTGTGCGATGCTGACACACGTGGCGTGCCGTGTTAACACGTGTAGTGTGTGTCATGTTCATTGTGCAGTATGCGGGTAGTGTGTCATGTAAATAGTGTAGTGTATGGTGCCACAGAAACACGAGGCGTAGTGTGTCACGTGTTTATTGTGCAGGGTGAGGTGCACAGAAAACACGTGTAGTGTGTCATGTTAACACATGCAGTGTGTGGTACGTGTGTGTACATACAGACTCACGTGTATGTGTCATGTTAACACATGCATTGTGTGGTACGTGTGTGTACATACAGAGACCGACTCACATGTAGTGTGTCATGTTAACACATGCATTGTGTGGTACGTGTGTGTACATACAGAGACCGACTCACGTGTAGTGTGTCATGTTAACACGTGTAGTGTGTGGTACGTGTGTGTGTGTGTGCATACAGAGACAGACTCCAGCGCCATCATGAGTCAGCTGAAGGCACGTCGCCGCACTGCTATGATGCTAATTATGGTGGTCGTCGCCTTCATCGTTTGTTCCCTGCCCGTCTACATCTGGAACATGATCAGGTCTCTCTCTGTCTCTCTCTCTGTCTGTCTCTCTGTCTCTCTTTCTCTGTGTCTCTGTCTGTCTGTCTGTCTCTCTGTCTGTCTCTCTCTCTCTGTGTCTCTGTCTGTCTGTCTCTGTCTTTGTCTCTGTCTCTGTCTCTCTCTCCCTCTCTCTGTCTCTGTCTCTCTGTCTCTGTCTGTCTCTGTCTCTGTCTGTCTGTCTGTCTGTCTGTCTGTCTCTCTTCTGTGTGTGCTTGCATGTGTGTGTCTGTGTGTGTGTGTGTGTGTGTGTGAGTGCGTGCGTGCGTGTGTGTGTGTGTGTGTTTATGTGAGAGAGAGAGAGTGTGTGTGTGTGTGTGTGTGCTTGTTTCTGTGTGTGTGTGTGTTTATGTGAGAGTGTGTGTGCGTGCGCGCGCGCGCGCGCGCGTGTGTGTGTGTGTGTGTGTGTTGTGTGTGAGTGTGTGTGTGTGTGTGTGTGTGTGTGTGTGTGCTGGTGTTGAAAAACTAGGGCGTGGATGTACTGCGGTTAGGCCCGATACATGCAGACTCATCATGTCACACTGACGTGTACCGTGTTAACAGAAATAATGTCACACTGACGTGTGTCGTGCTCACAAACTGATGTCACACTGACGTGTACCGTGTTAACAGAAACAGTGTCACACTGACGTGTGTCGTGTTGACAGACTGATGTCACACTGACGTGTGCTGTGTTAACAGAAATAATGTCACATTGACGTGTGTCGTGTTTACAGAAATGATGTCACACTGACATGTTCCGTGTTGACAAAAATAATGTCATACTGACGTGTGCCGTGTTGACAGAAATAATGTCACATTGACGTGTGTCGTGTTGACAGAAATAATGTCACACTGACGTGTGCCGTGTTGACGGAAATAATGTGACACTGACGTGCACCATGTTGACAGAAATAATGTCACACTGACATGTTCCGTGTTGACAGAAATAATGTAACACTGACGTGTACCGTGTTGACGGAAATAATGTCACACTGACGTGTAACATGTTGACCGAAATAATGTCACACTTACGTGTTCCGTGTTGACAGAAATAATGTCACACTGACATGTTCCGTGTTGACAGAAATAATGTAACACTGACGTGTACCGTGTTGACAGAATTAATGTCACATTGACGTGTGTCGTGTTGACAGAAATAATGTCACACTGACATGTTCCGTGTTGACAGAAATAATGTAACACTGACGTGTACCGTGTTGACAGAATTAATGTCACATTGACGTGTACCGTGTTGACAGAAATAATGTCACACTGACGTGTGTCGTGTTGACGGAAATAATGTGACACTGACGTGCACCATGTTGACAGAAATAATGTCACACTGACATGTTCCGTGTTGACAGAAATAATGTAACACTGACGTGTACCGTGTTGACCGAAATAATGTCACACTGACGTGTACCGTGTTGACGGAAATAATGTGATACTGACGTGCACCATGTTGACCGAAATAATGTCACACTGACGTGTACCGTGTTGACGGAAATAATGTGATACTGACGTGCACTGTGTTGACAGAAATAATGTCACACTGACATGTTCCGTGTTGACAGGTATAATGCCACACTGACGTGTACCGTGTTGACAGGTATAATGCCACACTGACGTGTACCGTGTTGACAGGTATAATGCCACACTGACATGTTCCGTGTTGACAGAAATAATGTCACATTGACGTGTGTCGTGTTGACAGAAATAATGTCACACTGACCTGTGTCGTGTTGACGGAAATAATGTGACACTGACGTGCACCATGTTGACAGAAATAATGTCACACTGACATGTTCCGTGTTGACAGAAATAATGTCACACTGACATGTTCCGTGTTGACAGAAATAATGTAACACTGACGTGTACCATGTTGACCGAAATAATGTCACACTGACATGGTCCGTGTTGACAGAAATAATGTGACACTGACGTGCACCATGTTGACAGAAATAATGTCACACTGACATGTTCCGTGTTGACAGAAATATTGTGACACTGACGTGTACCGTGTTGACGGAAATAATGACACACTGACGTGTACCGTGTTGACGGAAATAATGTAACACTGACGTGTACCGTGTTGACGGAAATAATGTCACACTTACGTGTACCATGTTGACGGAAATAATGTAACACTTACGTGTACCATGTTGACGGAAATAATGTCACACTTACGTGTACCATGTTGACGGAAATAATGTCACACTTACGTGTTCCGTGTTAACAGACTCGTGTCTCCTGGGTCCCTGTGGTACCTGGACACAGAACTGGTGTCTGGCATCACGCTGGGGGCACAGCTCCTGCTGCTGATCAACAGCTGCATCAACCCCATCATCTACAACTTTATGTCAGGTGAGAACACTCACCTGTCCTGTACCTGAACCTGTACCTGTCTGTCCACCCCCATCATCTACAACTTTATATCAGGTGAGAACACTCACATGTAATGTACCTGTACCTGTACCTGTCTGTCCACCCCATCATCTACAGCTTTTTGTCAGGTGAGAACATGCGCGTGTGTCCACCCCCATCATCTACAACTTTATGTCAGGTGGGAACACACCTGTCCTGCACGTGTATGTCCACCTTTTTCAGCTACAACTTTATTTCAGGTGAGAACACACCTGTCTTATACCTGTCTGTTGATCCTATCATCTACAACTTCATGTCAGATAACAGCACACGTGTGTGCCCACCCCATCATCTGCAACGTTATGTCAGGTGAGAACACACCTGTCTTATACCTGTCTGTTCATCCCCATCATCTACAACTTTATGTCAGGTGAGAAAACACACCTGTCCTGTACCTGAACCTGTCTCTTCACCCCATCATCTACAACTTCACGTCAGGTGAGAACACACCTGTTTTATACCTGTCTGTTCATCCTATCATCTACAACTTCATGGCAGGTGAAAGGATATGTGTGTGTGCCGACCCCATCATCTACAACTTTATGACAGGTGAGAACACACCTGTCTGTCCTGTACCTATCTGTCCACCCCCATCGTCTACAACTTCTTGTCAAGTGAGAACACACCTGTCCTGTACCTGTCTTCTCATCCTATTATCTACAACTTCATGTCAGGTCAGAGCACACCTGTCTTTCCACCCCCATCATGTACAACTTCATGTCAGGTGACAACACACCTGTCTTTCCACCCCATCATCTACAACTTCATGTCAGGTGACAACACACCTGTCGTTCCACCCCCATCATCTACAACTTCATGTCAGGTTACAACACACCTGTCGTTCCACCCCATCATCTACAACTTCATGTCAGGTGACAACACACCTGTCGTTCCACCCCCATCATCTACAACTTCATGTCAGGTGACAGCACACCTGTCTTTCCACCCCATCATCTACAACTTCATGTCAGGTGACAACTTAACACACCTGTCTTTCTACCCCACCATCTACAACTTCATGTCAGATGACAACACACCTGTCTTTCCACCCCATCATCTACAACTTCATGTCAGGTGACAACTTAACACACCTGTCTTTCTACCCCACCATCTACAACTTCATGTCAGATGACAACACACCTGTCTTTCCACCCCATCATCTACAACTTCATGTCAGGTGACAACACACCTGTCGTTCCACCCCATCATCTACAACTTCATGTCAGGTGACAACACACCTGTCTTTCCACCCCATCATCTACAACTTCATGTCAGGTGACAACACACCTGTCTTTCCACCCCATCATCTACAACTTCATGTCAGATGACAACACACCTGTCTTTCCACCCCCATCATCTACAACTTCTCAGATGACAACACACCTGTCTTTCCACCCCATCATCTACAACTTCATGTCAGGTGACAACACACCTGTCGTTCCACCCCATCATCTACAACTTCTCAGATGACAACACACCTGTCTTTCCACCCCCATCATCTACAACTTCTCAGATGACAACACACCTGTCTTTCCACCCCATCATCTAGAACTTCATGTCAGGTGACAACACACCTGTCTTTCCACCCCATCATCTACAACTTCTCAGATGACAACACACCTGTCTTTCCACCCCATCATCTACAACTTCATGTCAGGTGACAACACACCTGTCTTTCCACCCCATCATCTACAACTTCATGTCAGGTGACAACACACCTGTCGTTCCACCCCATCATCTACAACTTCATGTCAGGTGACAACACACCTGTCTTTCCACCCCATCATCTACAACTTCATGTCAGGTGACAACACACCTGTCTTTCCACCCCATCATCTACAACTTCATGTCAGGTGACAACACACCTGTCTTTCCACCCCATCATCTACAACTTCATGTCAGATGACAACACACCTGTCTTTCCACCCCCATCATCTACAACTTCATGTCAGATGACAACACACCTGTCTTTCCACCCCATCATCTACAACTTCATGTCAGATGACAACACACCTGTCTTTCCACCCCCATCATCTACAACTTCATGTCAGATGACAACACACCTGTCTTTCCACCCCATCATCTACAACTTCATGTCAGGCATGTCAGACATACCTGTCTGTCCACTGCTGATAGTGTGATGATTTCGATAATGATGATAATGATGATGAACAAGGTGGTGTTGGTGGTGGGGTTGATGACGATGATGATGATTTTGATGATAATCCTGATCACGATGCCCAGTACGATAATGATGACGAGGATGATGACCATCGTAATGATGATTATGATGATGGTGATGGCAATTGTTGATGGTAATTGGTGATGATCAAATTTCTCTCATTTGAGATAATACGGTTATTCTTGACTTCTTATCTCTTATCTTATCTTATCTTATGATGATGGTGACGATGGTGATAATGACGACGACGGTGACAGTGACGATGACGAAGATGAAGATGATGACGTCGACCATGATGATGATGGTTACGATTAAGATGATGATGATGATGATAGTGTGGTGACGACGATGACGACGACGAAGATGATGATGGAGATGGCGACGACGACGATGATGACGATGACGACGACGATATGATAATGATGACGACGACGACATGTTGATGATGATGATGACGACGACAATGACGACGACGACGACGAGGATGATGGTGATGATGATGACGATGATGATGATTATGATGATGACGACGATCTGTAACAGCCAAGTTCCGCAAGGAGTTCCAGGCAGCCTGTCGCTGTGTGCCGTGTTTCCTCAAGTCAGCTGGAGGCGTTAACTCCTCTTCTGGACGTGAGTGTTCTCTGTGTGTGTGTGTGTGTGTGTGTGTGTGTGTGTGTGAGTGTGTTTTGTTTGTTTGTTTGTGTGTGTGTGAGTGTGTGTATGTATGTTGTTTGTTTGTGTGTGTGTGTGTGTGTGTGTGTGTGTGTGTGTGTGAAAACGAGAGACACACACACACACAGAGATAGAAAGTGTGTGTGTGTTGTTTGTTTGTGTGTGTGTGTGTGTTGTTTGTTTGTTTGTGTGCGTGTGTGTGTGTGTGTGTGTGTGTGTGTGTGTGTGTGAGTGTGTGTTGTTTGTTTGTGTGTGTGTGAGTGTGTGTATGTATGTTGTTTGTGTGTGTGTGTGTGTGTGTGTGCGTGTGTGTGTGTGTGAAAACGAGAGACACACACACACACAGAGATAAGTGTGTGTGTGTGTGTGTGTGTGTTGTTTGTTTGTGTGTGTGTGTGTGTGTTGTTTGTTTGTGTGTGTGTGTGTGTGTGTGTGTGTGTGTGTTGTGTGTGTGTGTGTGTGTGTGTGTGTGTGTGTGTGTGTGTGTGTGTATGTGTGTGTGTGTGTGAAAGATAGAAAGACACACACAGACGGATAGAAAATTTGTGTTTGTGTTTGTTTTTGTTTGTGTGTGTGTGTGTGTGTGTGTGTGTGTGAGTGTGTGTTGTTTGTTTGTTTGTTTGTTGTTGTTTTTTTGTGTGTGTGTGTGTGTGTGTGTGTGTGTTGTTTGTTTGTGTGTGTGTGTGTGTGAAAGCGAGAGACTCACACACACACACAGATAGAAAGTGTGTGTGTGTTGTCTGTTTACGTGTGTGTGTGTTGTTTGTTTGTTTGTGTGTGTGTGTGTGTGTGTGTGTGTGTGTGTGTGTGTGTGTGTGTGTGTGTGTGTGTATGTCTGCGTATGTGCATGTGTGTGTGAGAGAGATAAACACAGAAAGAAAGAGAGAAAGAGAGCGAGTGTGTGTGTGTGTGTGTCTGTGTGCGTGCGTGCGTGCGTGCGTGCGTGTGAATGTGTATGTGGAGTTAAGGTGTGTAATACAAAGATACAGTAACACAGACAGACAGACAGACAAGCAGGCAAGCAGGCAGACAGACAGACATAATCTTTAACATCCGATGTTTTTGTTCATGTTGCAGATGAAATGAGTCGTCTGAAAAGCAAAACGTGAGCTTACTCTTCCTGCCCTAATCCTCTTCATCCTCATCCTCCTCCTCCTCTTCTTCCTCCTCCTCCTCTTCTTCCTTCTCCTCCTCTTCCTTCTCCATTTCCTCCTCCCCCTCCTCCTAATCCTTGTCTTTCTTCTCTTCATCTCCGCCCTGTCTCTGTGCACACAGTCACAGAAAAAAAAAATCACTTTCAAACAAATACATACGTTCGTGACTTGCAGTGATTTGATTTCTTTCTTTCTTCCTTCCTTCCTTCCTTCCTTCGTTTCTTTCTTTCTTTCTTCTCTTTTCTTTTCTTTTCTTTTCTTTTCATTCATTCTTTCTTTCTAATGTCTTGTTTGGTCTGTGTCTGTCTAATTGTGTTCTGGTCTGTTTGTTTTAATAGTTCATTTTCCCTTCCTTCCTTCTCCATTTCTGTCTTTCGTTCTTTTTTTGTTCTTTTTTTTTGTCTCCTTAGTCTCCTCGTAAAAAAAACAACAACGTTTTTTTTGTTTTTTGTTTTTTTGTTGTTGTTTTTTTCCACTCTGACCTGTCTGTGACCCGGCCGTATGACCTCTACAGACCTGTGAACCCTGACACCAACTATTAGCATATAACATCGGAGAGAACACAGGCAGGATACTGGCTGGTTTTCTTGTCCAAGGTGATCGGGAAAACGGTTAATTAAAGGTCTCATTGCGGGAGGGAAGCTGACGTGATCACAGTGAGGGAAGACGACCAGTGACATGAAGGAAAGCTGACGTGATTACAGTGAACGAAGACGACCAGTGACATGAAGGAAAGCTGACGTGATCACAGTGAGGGAAGACGACCAGTGACATGAAGGAAAGCTGACGTGATCACAGTGAACGAAGACGACCAGTGACGTGAAGGAAAGCTGACGTGATTACAGTGAGGGAAGGCAACCAGTGACGTGAGGGAAGCTGGCGTGATCACAGTGAGGGAAGACGACCAGTGACGTGAGGGAAGCTGACGTGATCACAGTGAGGGAAGACGACCAGTGACGTGAGGGAAGCTGATGTGATCACAGTGAAGGAAGACGACCAGTGACGTGAGGGAAGCTGACGTGATCACAGTGAGGGAAGACGACCAGAGACGTCAGGGAAGCTGACGTGATCACATTGAGGGAAGACGACCAGTGACGTGAGGGAAGCTGACGTGATCACAGTGAGGGAAGATGACAATTGACGTGAGTGGAGAATTGAACTCAGGCAGACTGACAGTCCCGCTGGTAACTAACACAACACCATGACAGTGCAGGAGGGAGGCGAGGATGGTGGTGAAAGGTTTGTGGGCCCTGATGCTTGCAGTCAATTAATACAGAGGAAAACCGAACGCTGAGCGCAGCCACGATTCCGCTCGGCTGACACAGCATCTCCACTGGGACACCATTCTTCAGTTGTTTGCTTTTAATGAATAACTATGGTGGTGGTGGGAACTGTTGGCCCTAGTGGTCCGGTCGGCGAGGCTCTAAGCACCATAATTTGATTTGATTTGGTGGAATTTATTTGGGTTCTTGGGAAGGAGGGGTGGATGAGGGGGGGGGGGGGTTGGGGGGGGGGGGGGGGGGGGGGGTTACGTTTTGTTTTCATTGATTTTTACTGAATCAAATGAGAACTGAGAACAGACCTGTGTTATTTCCGTATACTAAGGAAGTGATGATAATAATTATTATATTTGTACAGCGCTGAATCTTGTGCAGAGACAAATCAAAGCGCTTTCGCACCAGTCATTCAAACGCATGCATAACTCTAAATCTGGAAGAGGAAAAGAAAAAACAACTGAAGACAAGGAAGAGGCAGGGAAGGGAAGCTATTTGGGGGAAGAGGTGGGTTTTAAGGCCAAACTTGAAAGAGCTGAGTGTGGAAACCTGACGAAGAATGAACAGTGAACACAGTCACACAACCTTTACGTTTGACATGTCACCTACATGCATGACATTTCTAACGCAGCCCAAAGGTGGTCGGTCGCATTCTGGGTTGCCAGAGATTCACAATGTTTTGCGATGTTTGGTCACTGGAGGTGTGTCATGGCATGATTGTTACAAAAGTAACATCTCCATCATTGTGGACATTATGCTTGGTATTCTTCTTGTGTGTCTGTCTGTCGTGTCTGACGATGATGTCCTAGATGCGATGCTGAGTCTTACTTGGTGTGTGGACCCGCAAAAATGGCTGTGGAGACCCCAGTTTGGATCTGCGCTGGCGTCCGCAGTGAGGGCAGGGAATACTTAGGGTATTACTGACAGAGAAATTTATCCTCGCTTGGATTGGTGGGCGAGTTTTGGGGCCCTTTAAGGTTGCCAAATATTGCTGTCAGTGTTCTCCCGGAAAGGAGGCAGAAAGCGTTATTGCGACGTCATAACAACTGAACCTTTCTTCCAGCAAACCTACTTGCTATGCTGGTTCATCTTTCCATTGCTCTGTTGCTGGCCCTGTTACTGACGGACG